>NW_017670310.1:278664-320176 GCF_001879085.1 Nicotiana attenuata
TGCTCTTCCGATCTTACCCTCCGTCCATCTATCCGTTCAAAAAAACACGCTCTATCAGTTCTGCCGTTAGTCGCGGGGGTATTTTTGTTAATAGAATTAACTTCGTGTGTTTTTTTGGACGGATAGATGGACGGATAGATGGACGGAGTGTATTTTTTTGAACGGATAGATGGACGGAGGGTATTTATAAACCATTTAGCAAACGATAGGGATAGTTTTGGCCCTTCCTTCTTACCCGTACACATGCGGGCAATGTTTTCCTGTAATGTTTAGGCATATAAAAAAAATTAATATTGCTTTTGCTAGAATTCAAACTTTGCTTCTACAAGTTAGACCTCTAACTCTTGGTGACCAAAGAGAGGGGCTATTCTTCTTCCATGGAGACAAAAGTCATCTCTTTTACTGACTGAACCCTTCGTTTGGGGGCCTTCATCAATATGATAAGAAAACCTTAATCTTCGGCGGGTCACATTACTTGACTTAAAAAGGTGGACCCGGGTTTTGCCAGTCTCAACTCACCAGAAAGACTGGGACTAGATTGATAGAGCACATGGCATTTGCTCGTTAGCAATCTAGTTCAAAGCTAGTATCACAATAAGACAACCTCTCAATTCATTCCATCCTCTCAATCAAGCCAGATGCGAATATAATTACTGCTCCCATTCTAACAAAATTATTCTCCTTTTATCCAATTTTGTGCGACACATATTGATAGATACGAAATTCAAAATATTAGTTTGACTAATATGTTTACATATTCCATCAATTTCATTTTATGACAGTAATAGAAAGTTCAAAGTTTAAAGCTAAACTAAATATGTGTGATTCTTTTAAAAGTACACAAAAAAGAAAAAAAATGCTATATAAAATGGAACAAAAGGTAAATGGCAGTGAAAGAAATATTGAAGTGATAGTTGGTGCGAAAGAAAAACATGGTACTGATAGTCTGATACTAAAATTTAATTAGCTGCATAAATGTGGTAAAAACTTGTGAAGGTTGTATCAACCAGCGTCATTAATACACTAGTGCCAAGCATTTTGAGACGTCTTGAAATGAAAAGACCATTGTATGTGTTGGGAGAGGAGTAACGTCTAAGACAAATAAAAACAGTATAAAACAATGGGAATAAGTTTTCTTTTCATTTCCAGCTATGTCACAGCCACAAGAATGCTCATGTGAGATTCTTCCACCTTACTTGAGGCTGTTACCTACATCAATTACAAAGCGGTAATTGACATCCTTCTTTATTAACCTTTCGAGTGCCTCATTGGCATACTGAATTGGGACTATCTCAATTTCTGGATAAATTTTGTGGGAAGCACAGAAATCTAGCATTTCTTGTGTCTGCTTTGTTCCACCGGTTACACTCCCAACGATGCTCTTCATACCTGTCACACATGAATCATTTTAGCTGAGGACAAAATATTGAGCACAGGCTTACTTCAAATTGTGAGCAGGTTTAAAAGATAAATACCGAGAACTAGGTTTCCTGGACTAAATTTCACTTCAGTTGGGAAGCCAACCAGAACAAGAATGCCAGCAGTCTTTAACAACGACAAGTAAGGATCAAATGGAATATCTCCAGAAGCAGTGTTAATCATGAAGTCAAACGACTTACCCAGCGCCTGTAACAATGTAAAAGATCAATCACAGTAATAGCAGTTTAAAGCATTTTCTGCGAGATATCTTTATCCATAGAGAAGTACAGACACAAGCTTAAGACCATACCATCATCTGCTGTTCGTCCGATGAGACCACAAAATTGTCAGCTCCAAGAAGCTTCAGAGCTTCTTCTCTCTTAGATATACTTGTACTGAATACTGTTACATACAATCCAAAAGCCTTTCCAAACTTCACTGCTAAGTGACCCAGACCACCTAATCCAATCACACCCAGAGATTTTCCAGGTTGATTCATGTTATGTCTCATCATTGGAGTATAGACAGTAATTCCAGCACATAGTAAAGGTGCTGCAGATGCAAGCGGATAATTTTCAGGTATTCTAAAGCAGTACCTGTAGATATAAGCAGCACTTATCAGTAAACTATACACTGATTTTATATGACAGACCATTTGGTCCACGTAAAGTAAAGATTGGGGGAGTTTGGGATGTGTGGGGTGAAAACGATACATAATTTGTTAGAGAGTCAGATAAATTAACCTTTCATGAACAACAATGTAACTGGAGTATCCCCCTTTAGTAACAGTACCATCCACGTCTATACCATCAAAAGTGTATACTGCTCCTTTTGAGCAATGAACCTCTAATCCATCATTACAATATTCACATTTCCTGCATGAATTAACATACGTTCCAACTCCAACATGGTCGCCAACTTTAAAGTGCTTAACATTGGTGCCAACATCTCTCACAGTTCCCACAATTTCATGTCTGACAATCATGAAAATAATAAATAACATAATATAAATATAAAGACAATAACTAAATGCCAATCTAAGCGGAAAATGTCACAATACAAGTAAATGAGAAAAAAATGTATCATGGCACCAAATAATTTCTGAAATCAAAGTTCCCACCCTGGCACTAGAGGATATTTTGAATGTCCATGTTTATTCCTGGTCCAGACAATATCAGCGAAACATATTCCACAAAACAAAATATCCAGCAGAACATCATCACTGCCAACTGTCCTGCGGCAAGTAAAAGAAAATTTTAGCAGAAGATAAATAGCACTGCTACTTAAAAAAGCTCGAGAACTAGATCAAATCAACAGTTCAACCATTTAAAGTTAGTCAAAGATCATCTAATCCAAAGTGGAGAAATAGAACAGCCCTTGTCAAATGATGAAAACAGACGAAGAAGCAAAGAAATAATGCATCAGCAAAGGCCATTCAAACATTCCAAGTGGTAAATGTACCTCCGGCTGAATTTGTAAGGTGAAAGAAATCCAGACGGATCTCGGGCTGCCCAACCAAGGCAATTTTCCTCTGCACTTGCAGAAGTCATTTCAACTATTCTGCACTAAGGATTCAACACATAAATAAGAATAATCTAATAGCAGAGAAGCGAAGCAATAGCATTGTGTATTTAAAGTTCTTTCCTTGAGCCGAGGGTCTATCGGAAACAGCCTCTCTACCCTCAAAGGTAGGGATAAGGTCTACGTACACACTACCCTCCCCAGACCACACTCGTGGGATTATACTGGGTTTGTTGTTGCTTTTAGCCAATTCTTCTACCACAAGTTGAATAACTTCATAGCTATTCTAGGACCAAAATTGAATCGCATACATCCCAAATCAATCATTAATAGTCAATTTGACCAACTTTCAGAGCCAAAACTCAGATTTAGGTAAATGTAGTTTTTGGAATATATACAATTTACAAATTAAAAAAAAAATGAAAAGAAGAAAACTATGAGTTAAACTTTTTCATTTTCGAAATTATTGAAGGATATCTTTGAAAATCTTCGCCAAAATTAGTTTGTTTGAATCTTGACCAGCAATAGGAAATCATTTTGGTACATGTATTAGTTATTACTTTGGAGATAACGAAACATGAGTCGCTCTCTCATGTCCTTCCCGGGACTAAAAATTGTTCTGATTGACTAATGACTATCAAATTCTAAAAAATAAAACAAAAAATACAACAGTAGCATCAATACAAGCAAGAGTATGGCATTGGAGATACAACATGGAAAGTTATGGACTATAGAAAGCTGTAATACAAGCAAAGTATGGGGTGACAAACAACTGATGCACTAGACAAGGTAGAGCTTCTCATGGTTCAGGTCCCTGGAAACACATCTCAAAGCTATGGGATGAGTTCCAACTTAAATCATCACTCAAGCTGGGGAATGGAGCTCATATTTCTTTCTGGCAAGACAGTTGGTTAGGGGCAAAGATTCTGAAAGATGAATACCCAACATTTTTTTTTCTTTCTAGCAAGCAGGAGCCCACTATTTCCAATACTGGCAAGACAAGTCTTGGACACCACAGTTCAGAAGGGATATCCAGGACTGGGAGCTGAATGACCTGCTGTGATTTCTTACAAAATTATCATGTGTCAATGTCAACTCCTGGGTGCAGGATAGGTTGGAATGGGAAGAATCAAAAGATAGAACATATACTGTCTAAAAGGGATATGACAATCTATGTTCTAAACAAGGAACTGACTGACAAATGGCCAAGGAAGCTTATACGGGAAACCAAACTACCTCCAAAAGTAGTTGGTTTTATCTGGACAACCTTGTATGAAGCATGTCTTACTCAAGACAATCTCAACAAAAGAAGCATTTCAGACTGTAAATAGATGTTATATGTGCCAGATGGAATCCGAGAGCATCTGTTTATGCACCGTGTAGTAGCCAAACAGCATTAAAGATGCTTATGAGAGCTGGCGTTCGTGGAGAGTACAAAAAACTTGGTCTATGGTGCCTGGTTCTACCTTTTGGTGCATCTGGAATGAAAGGAAACATAGTCTTTTTTTATGGGATTTTAACTCCTAATCACACTCTCAAAGCCAATTGTTTAATTAACCTATTTAGTTGGTTCAATCAGGCTAATGTAACTAGTGTTGAACTTTTTTTGGATAGTGTCTGCTCTTTAATTGTTCAGTAAGTTTTTGGCTTATGAGCAGACACCTCCTTTTATTGTAACTTTTTCTATGCATCTTGTTGATGCCATTTAATATTTAATGAAATTCACTTCATAAAAAAAAAGTAGCATCAAAACATGGAGTACATAAATATTATAAATTTGGAGACATACAACAGATCCTTAACCTATTGTTCATGTTAAGAATACAATAGAAAGAATATTTTTTTGGTAGAGCAGACCAAGAAAATTCTAGAAATAGTTGATTCCAAATACAGATTTTAACATTAAAATCGAAAGGAATATGCCAAAGCGGGAGGATCAGATACATACTGAATTTGTAGCATACAAATTCATCATTCATATTCAAACCATGAAATTCATAATGGAAAGAGAATAAACCTGGGAGGGAGGAACAATGGAGCCAACCAATGAGTCCGAATAAAAATTACTGCGAAATGGAAAATGGAGAAATTACTCTCTTTATAGTACGTCACTCGGGTTAATCGGGCCTCATATTTACGGGTTCGGATCTCTCCCGTGAAAGTTCCATCTAGTTCCTCCAGTTATGTGCGACATGTGTCCTACTAAAATGATGGATCAGATCTGTTCTCTTAAGATATTCCTTGACCATGGTCAAAAGCCTCATTTTTTCCTTAATTATTAATTTTCCTCTCCGATGATGAGAGTGTTTACATCATCAGTTAAATTGTCCACGATAGTATAATTTCGGAAGGGGACCCATATTTTGTGTGCTCGGATTTATGCTATATACGCTAATAGTATATTAATATTTGGTATAATTGTAATTTATTATAGTAAGTTATTTATCGTGGTGTTCGAGCCAGCTTGCGCATACCTCGACTAATTCCATAAAGTACCTATTATCTCTCGCTAACAACATGTATCAAGTAACTCTATCCACTATAAATTATACGAGCGTGGATATTTGTAAATGCCAATACGAATTCAAGAATCAAAAACCATAAGTCCCTTTGGTTTTCCAATAATATTGCATGATGATGATTTCTTTTGATTAAGAGCTAGCCAAGGTGGCAACAATTGGGATGAAATACACGCATAATTAATCCATTACCTAATGCTTATATAGACTATCACATGAGAGAACAAGAATAGACATTATCATCATTAAACAAGTTGCTGACTTTGTCATCTCCTCGTTGACTAACAGGTAAAGTCCCATGCTTATCAGTGGCATTATAGCCATGCCTCCAGTAATTGTAGCTCTCTTTGTATTCTGTCGTTGTATCTTTGAAATAGTTATTTGGAGATGTGAAATATAATGGTGGATTAGGATATGGCCAGAATTCTGCCCTCTTTCCTGTCCTTCTCACTGCTTTTAGCACCTTTTTCCGATCAATGTATCCCACCACCGTTACCTTCTCCATCTCTACGTCCACCTCCACTGAGTCTATCCCTATCATTCACGTCACTTATTACATAATTACACATAATTTTTTTGATAAGTATTTCTTAATTACTCTTTGATAAAAATAGTAGTAACTATCCTACTATTATTGATATTGTAAAAAAAAACCGTATATACTTCAATCTTACGAGAAATATATTTGACAGAATTTTGTGACGGATTTGTGACGAAATTTCATCAGTTCGGACGAAGTCTGTGACAAAACTACAGATTTGTAGCATGTTAAAATCAGCTTATTTTGAAAAGTACTTTTCAAAAAAGTACTTTTGATTAGAAGCAGTTTGTATATGACTAATTAATTTAAAAAAATTTTGAGTCATAATTAGTGTTTTCTTAAGCTTATAAAAAGTGTTTTTAAGTGTATTTTCCTTAAAAAATTTTTTTTTTTTAAAAAAAAAAGTACTTTTTGGGAGAAATTACTTTTTTGTGCTTATCAAAAGCTTCTCAAAAGCTGCTTTTGTTTTTACTCAAAAGCATTTGTTTCCTTCTAAAAGCTTGGGCAAATACCTTAATGCTTGGCCAACAGACTGTTAATTCCATAGTAGATTTGTCACAAAAATGATCGAGTCGTCACAAATCCGTCAAAAATTTGTGACGAACATATGGATCATAAATTCTTCCAATTAATTCTTTTTCCTATCAAGATAATTCCAATGATATATAGCAAAAATAACACTTTTAATTTAAGCTGGTATGTCGATTTATGCACCTCTAAGCTTGAGCATAGCGTCTTTGACAAGTCTCTCGCAGCCTGGGCAACACATCCTCACTTTGAGTTCCACCGTCTGTGAAATAAATCAGCGTTTAATTAATAAGAGGCTGAGAATTTTCCTTTGCTTTGTAACTACTTCACCTAGCTATATCTACTTTTACACCAAATTAAATGCGCTTCCTTCTCTTTGTTCGTTATACTCTTGTTGTTCCTTTTAATGTTTGGACTCTATTTTGTCGAACGTCAAGTACTATTTCTTTGGCCAAAATTTAAGACAGCCGATGGGTGCGAAAGGATTAAAAAGAAAAAAAGAAGGAAGAATGAGGAACACGGTTCGAATGTTAGTCATCTAACATTTTTCCATTATTGTGTTTCTCTCTTTTGATATTCTAATTAGCATGCATCTTTACAATAAAATTGACTAGCAGAAAATCAGATAAAATCATTTTCAGGCTGAACTGGGGAAATGGCGGAGAAAATGAAGATTTTTTTTTTGTTGTTATTGTTGTTGAAAGTAATCTTGGGCATGCATGAACAAAGTCCCACGTAAACAAGAGAAAAGAAAGTTAGGTGACTTATAAGGAGTTGGATACTCGTGTGAGGCCTTTTGGAAAAATTGTGCAGGCTTGACACAAAAACGGACAATATCACACCAAGAGAGGGGGGGGGGGGGGGGGAATTAGAAATAGCCAGATTTACAACTGGTAATTAAAAAATAGCCTCAGTTTTCAAAAGTGATTCAGATTTTTCATGTAAAGATAAAATATTAACAAAAATACCCTTAAAATCCGAAAAATTTCCAGCATAATACGCTGGAATTCGAATTTTTTATATATGAGATTCGAGCATATTATGCTGGAATTTCATAATGTGTTGGAGTTTCAAAACTGACTAGCCCGTGCTATTTTCACGAGTGTTTTTGGACCATTTTAGTCAAATAAGTAAAAGAAAAGATGAAAGGATGAAAGAGCATTGGGATTGAAAGTGAAACCTGCAAAGAAAGTGGTCGACCCCTAGGCATGTTGTTGTTAATGGTATGGTTGTCTTGTGTAAATGAAAGAAGATGATGACAGTGAAAGAAAGAGTAATTTGTAAAGTGAAGTGAAAAGCGCAAAATAGTTTGTGAACTAGGTATTCCTTTCTAGCTGAATAGGTTGCTTGAGTATATATATATTGACATATACACGTATTAAAAATGGCAATTTGTGTAGACGTATTCGTCCAACAGAATTAAGGCATCTCTTCTGTAAGATCCAATCTCTTGATTAGCACATCAATTAAGCAAACAAATGTTGTGCACTTGTCTGAAAATTGGCATGCCTTCCTCTTTTACTTTTATCAAATATTTTCCAATTGCTTATTTCAAAGAAACTGGGACGTAGTGCAGCATCAGCTACTTTAAAGCTTGTTGTTTAAATCATATTTATCATTTATATTGTATTTAAAGATTAGTCAATTCATTCAAACTTCAGCACTAAGTATCCTGAATTTTTGAGCTGCTAATTTGGAATTCAGGACTTAATGTCCTAAATTTTCGAGCTGCTAATTTGGAATTCAGGACTAAGTGTCCGAAGTTCTGACTGCTAAGTTAAATTCAAGACATAAGATTTGACTTTGAGGTTGATACTTCAGGACGTTGTATCCTGAAATTTGAGTGAATTGACTAATCTTTAAATAAATTGTTAACTGTGAATATATTTTAGAGCTCTTATTTAATATTTTATACGTAGAATACAGCAAAGAAGGTTATCTGAATGAATTAATTAAGAGCCCTTTTAGGAAGGGAATGGCATCTAAAACTGATATAATATGTGGTGAATGAATGCTTGAAGCATGGGTCAACCAAATGGCTGCTGACACTGAAAAGTAAAAGGAATATGATCAGGTTTTGTGGGGATGGGCTTAAGGATGCAAAGGAAAAAAAATGGATGCTGAGACTGGAAAGTAAAAGGAATATCAGGTCTCGTGTGGAAGATGTATGGGCTTAAGGAAGTACAAAAGGTATTTGAACATATATTCCAAATATCTCCTTTTCAGTTTCCCGTCATCATCGTGTTCTTTTCATACCAATTGCCAAGCATGCACCATTATTAACCATTGTCAAGACATTAGGACTGTATTCTAAATTCAAGACATATTAACTCAAAATAATATTATGAGCTAATGTAATAAAATTAATAATTTTAATCCAGTTTTATGATTTTAATTAAGAGTTCAATGTTATCGTGTTAGTTCATATAGTTGCGCTTCAAATGATGAGTCCAGTTTTTAAGCCTTAGATCCATAGTGTGTTGTCTTATCCTAAGGGGTTATGTAATTGGTATAATGGTGGTATAAACAAGGATGTCTCGTGCGGTAGGATATTCCTATTTTAGTATAAAATTTATCTCGAGATGCGCTTACACCTATAATCAAACATGGGATAAATACAATCTCAAATACTATCCCGTAATTATTATTCTTATCTTGTACCAAACAACCCTGTGGGTCCAAAATTATGTCATGTGTTAAGAGACGTGATGTTAGGCCAAAATGACATACTTTTAGTACATTACTCATCCTACATTTTGTTGGTTTCGTGATTAATTGTGCGATATTTGAGCTAAATTATTTTTTTATGTGTAGGAACATTGGAAGAAGGTGTTGAATGAGAGTTACACAAAAAGAGAACAAAAATGCAAGAAAAGAGCACAAATGCATCAAGTACCCAGAGCGTGCTACAGACCAGGCTTCGCGAGGTCTATAGCCAGGTTGACCGCGCTATAGAGCAGGCTTCACGAGGTCTATATCCAGGCGGACCGCGCTATAGACCAGGCTTTGCGAGGCCTATAGCCAACTTGACCGCGCTACAGACCAGGCTTCGCGAGGTCTATAATACGGTAATTAAAAATCGCGGGTCAATAGAATCCAACCCGAATTTGGACTGGGGAATTTCGACCCTAACATATAAATACTTCCCAAATGAGTTGGAAAAGGGTTGGAAACTATTTTGGAGAAGAGAATACGGTGGAGCAAGAAGCAAACAAGTTTTCCCTTCTTACTTCTCTATACTTTGTAGTTTAATGTATTTAAACATCATGACAATTGTTGATACATTTATGAGTAGCTAAACTTCTAATCTAGGGTCGGATGGAACCTATTGGAGGATGATTTCTACTATGTTTAATATAGATTTGCCTTTGTTTTTTTCTCTACTTATTCAACTACATTTACATTGTGGTTGATTGAAGAGCTCGCAATCGACTGTGCCTATTTAATGTGTATTGCTTGAAAAAGAGTACATATTTAGATAGTTGTTAAACAAAATCACTCCTAACGTATGTGATGAATCAATATGGAGGGTTTAAAGGTAGGATTAGGAATAACAAAACCTTGGTGCGATCCTAGTGAGCGGCGAATTAGAGCCAGCTAGCGTAGTTCAGAAGAATACGTCTAGTAAATTGTGGTAGTTACTCGGAAGAGAATTACGATATTCAAAGTACTCACGATCGGTAGAGAATACTTAGGCGAATTTATAAGAAACGTAACGGGGAGGATTCCGACAAACCTAGACTTTTCCAAAGCTTGTCCACAACCTTTCCTATGTTAGTTATAGATTACTACATTTTAATTACATTGCTCTTAGTTAGTAAACATTCAAATCGTTATTTAATCTTTCTGAAGGTTGATTACTTGAATCCGTGCAAGTCTAGTGGTTGTAATTAGTAGGTTAATTCCCTATGAGATTCGACTCTGGACTCATAAATCGGATTATATTTGCAACGACCGCTAGCCTCTTAGGAGGCACAGTTGGGCATGTCCGAATTTTGGCGCCGTTGCTGGGGAATTAACGGTGTTATTAATTACGGCTAAAAAAATTGTTAGAATTCGTAGTTTATTCAGCTTTCTCGACTTGAAATTCATTATATTGAAACTCTAATGTTTGTAGTCTTGTGTGTTATAGGTGCATGCCTAGAAACTCCTCAAGAGCTGGTGAATTGTACGAAGCATTAACGGACCCTGAGAAAGCTTTCAAGGCACTAACGAGCAAACAATAAAGACAAACAACAATACAACTCAACAGAACGAATCGAACTAGACATGGGTGACGTAATAGACAACCCAAACACCAGAAACAATGGGAATGACCCGAACAACCAGGGTGTGGCACCTCTTGTGCCAGAAGCAGCGTTGTATGCTTGGGCACAACCCACCGCTAAAAATCTTGCAACCGCAATTGCAGTCCCTCAGATACAAGAGGAATAATTTTAAATCACAAATAACATGCTACATTTGTTGCAGAACAAGGGACTGTTCTCGGGGCGTTACATTGAAGATCCTCAGCAACATCTGAAATATTTCCTGTCCATATGTGTCTCGCAAAGGCAACCAAATGTGACACCAGAAGCAATAAGGTTGTTGTTGTTTCCATTTTCAGTGACGGGAGAGGCTCAGACTTGGCTCAATTCGCTCCCCATAAACTCCATTACCATTTGGGAGGAATTAGTCAAGCAGTTTTTTAACAAGTTCTACCCACCCAATAAGACTGCCAAGCAAGTTGATGAGATATTGAGCTTCAGGCAGAAACCAGCTGAACATTGCAAGAAACGTGAGAGAGGTTCAAAGGTATGCTTGTTAAGTGTCCACATCATGGCATTTTAGATCAGATGTAGGGACAAAGGTTTTACATGGGATTGGCAGATAGCTTAAAGGCCAACGTTGATGCTTCAGCAGGTGGAGCATTTTTTAGCAAAGCATTTAAAGAGTGTAAAGTCTAGCTATATAAAATGGCTCAAAACTCAGGATGGATGACAAGAGACATTACAATCACCCCTGTAGTTCACTCAGTAGCTTTGGACCTAAACAACTCCATAGCCGAGAATATGGCTACTCTGATGACGCAAATGGGTATCCTCACCAAGAAGATTGACGAATCAGGTACACATATTTGACACAACTAATGGAGGCTTATGTACACCATGTATTAACCAACCATGTGTGCTCGTGGATTGGTGAAAGTAACAACCAGAACTATCAGGAAAATATGAACTATATGGGGAACTATGGAGGACAGAGGCAAGGTGGTCAGAATTGGGGGCAGCAGAACCAGCAGTATAGACCAGCACAACAACAATACAATAATAGCAACAATCATGGGGTTATGCGACCACATGGTCAAGTTGTGCCTTACCAAAGGCAACAAGGATACAATCACCAAAATTAGCAGCTAGCTTATTAACAGCCTCAACAATAACAGATAGTGAGACAAGATGATGGGTTGTCTGAAATTAAAGGAATGCTGCAACAATTGATTGGGTCCAATGGAAAAATGCAAGAGAAGGTGGAAGCACATGACTCAGCGATAAAAGGCATTGAGATTTTATTAGGGCAGATATCTTTGGCTCTGAATAATCGTCCCCAAGGGACGTTACCTGCAGACACACATGTCAATCCAAAAGAGCAGGACCCGAAGCAGCTTATGGCGGTGAGTCTAAGAAATGGTAGAGACCTTGATCTAGAGCAAGAAATTTCTCACGAAAGCTGACCAACCGAGATACTTGTGCCAGTACCAATTGAGGTAGATGAATCAACTGAGTTGACAGAAGTAAGAATTTAACCAGCCCAGGAGGAAATAAACAAGGAAAAAGAGGTTGAAAAGGGGTCTGAGAAAGTGCAAGAGAAGGCATTAGAAAAGTGCCCGAGCAAGATCAAACTCAAGTCACAGGAAAGAAGCGACCTCCAGCACCCTTCCCATAGAGATTGGCCAAATATCAGAAGGATGAGCAGTATAAAAAATTCATGGAGATGTTGAAGCAAATCTAGGTGAAAATTCTATTGATTGACACCTTGAGGGAGATTCCTGGGTATGCAAAAATGATGAAGGACTTGATGTCTCGCAAGTTCGACTTTCAAGACTTCGCAACTGTTACACTAACTCAGACATGTAGTGCTGTCGTGACGAGACCCATAGCTGAGAAGTTGTCCGACCCAGGGAGTTTCACAACCCCATGCACAATAGACAACTATTCTTTTGCTAAAACATTATGTGATTTGGGGGCGAGCATAAACTTGATGCCCTTGGCTATCTATAAAAGGTTAGGCATTGGAAGAGCAAGACCCACATCCATGTTACTACAGCTAGCCGATCGAACGGTAAAGAGGCCATCATGTATACTTGATGATGTACTGGTGCAGGTTGGAAAGTTTATGTTTACGGCAGATTTTGTCATTCTGGGCTGCCGGGTTGACGAGGGGATTCCCATATTTTTGGGAAGGCCATTCTTGGCCACTAGGTAAGCTCTAATTGATTGTGAAACTGGGGAGCTAAAGATGAGACTGAATGATGAAAAGATAACGTTCAATGTACAGAAGTATATGCGGAGACCAAGTGGATTTGCTAACTGCTCTCTGATAGAAGTTGTGGATGTGATTTTGGAAGAGGAAGATGAGGCACTGAATGCAAAAGACCCCCTAGCGACCTACCCGATGAACCTAGAAGTGGTAGATGGTGAGAACTTGGCGGAGTGGGTTTTGTCCCTTGAAGGCCAAGGGTACTGGAAAAGAGAGCCTGAATTCGAGCCTTTACACTTAGAAGAGAGAAAGACCCCTCCAGCTAAGCCATCAATCGAAGATCCACCAAAGTTGGAGCTAACCGTACCACCTCAGGTATGCTTTCTTGGTACCTAGTATAACATTGCATGTTATTATCTCATCTGGTTTGTTAGATGTGCAGGTAGAACAACTGTTACAGGTTCTGAAGGAGTAAAAGACTGCAATTGGTTGGACCATTGCAGACATAAAGGGAATTAGCCCAATGTTTTGTATGCATAAGATTCAACTGGAAGATGGGCGCAAACCTTCTAGAGAACATCAAAGCAGGTTGAGTCCCAACATGAAAGAAGTGGTGAAGAAAGAAATGATCAAGTGGTTGGATGCAGGAATCATCTTCTCCATCTCTGACAGCAACTGGGTCAGCCCAGTTCAGTGTGTGCCAAAAAGGGGTGGAATGACTGTAGTGCAAAATGAGAACAATGAGCCAATCTCAGCAAGATTAGTTACAGGATGGCGAATCTGTATGGATTATAGAAGATTGAACAAGGCCACCCGAAAAGACCATTTTCCGCTGCCATTCATTGATCATATGCTAGACAGATTGGCGGGGAGGTCCCACTTTGCTTCCTAGATGGATACTCGGGGTATAACCAAATCTCTATTGCCCCGGAGGATAGAGAGAAAACGTCGTTCACCTGCCTGTATGACATCTATGCCTTTCGGAGAATGCCGCTTGGCCTAAGCAATGCACCCGCCACATTCCAAAGGTTCATGATGGCCATTTTCACAGATATGGTAGAGAAAATAATGGAGGTTTTCATGGATGACTTCTCAGTGGTGGGGAACTCATTTTTCGATTGCCTTATGAACTTGAAAAGAGTATTGAAGAGGTGTGTGGAGACTATGCCATTTCATAGTACAGGAAGGTATAGTCTTGAGACATCTAGTGTCAAGTAAGGACATTGAAGTGGACCGTGCTAAGGTTTGTATAATTGAGAAGTTACCTCCACCCACTTCTGTCAAGGCCATAAGAAGTTTCCTTGGTCATGCTGGCTTTTACAGGTGGTTCATAAAAGATTTATCTAAAATTACTAACCCGTTGTGTAAATTGTTTGAAAAAGATCACCCCTTTGTGTTTTCTGATGATTGCAGGGTAGCATTTGAGGAGTTGAAGAGGAGACTGGTGACTGCACCAATCATAGTGGCACCCGACTGGGGACAACCTTTTGAGCTGATGTGTGATGCAAACGACTATGCTGTAGAAGCAGTTCTTGGGCAGAGAAAAGATAAAGTCATGCATCTGATCTACTATGTAAGTAGAACCTTGAATGATTCCCAACTGAATTACACAGTGATACAGAAAGAGATGCTAGCAGTGGTGTTCGAGTTTGACAAATTCAGGTCATACCTGATAGGCTCAAAGGTAAATGTTTATACTGACCATGCTGCTCTTAGGTATCTAATTGATAAGAAGGAGTCAAAATCGCACCTAATTCGATGGGTGTCATTGCTGCAAGAGTTCGACTTGGAAATCCGTGACCGAAAAGGAACGGAAAACCAAGTTGCTGATAATTTGTCCAGGCTTGAAAGAGCTGAAAAGAGGGTTGAGGTTGAAGCGATCATGGAGACTTTCCCAGATGAACAACTTTTAGCCACGAGCCTTGAGGTAACGCCATGGTATGCAGATATTGTAAATTACCTAGCAAGCGATATTGATCCCTATGACTTGTCCTCTGTGCAAAAGAAAAAGTTCTTTCGTGATTGTCGCATGTATTTCTAGGATGAACCATATTTGTTTAGGATTTGTATTGATAATATGATTCGAAGATGTATTCCCGAGATAGACCAACCTTCTGTTTTGCAGGCATGTCATGCTTCCCCATATGGAGGTCATTTTGGAGGAGTAAGGACAGCTGCTAAAGTGTTGGAGTCGGGTTTTTATTGGCCGACGTTGTTTAAAGATGCACACTTCTGGGTGAAAGATGTGATGAGTGCCAACGGACGGGGAATATTTCCCGTTGACATGAGATGCCCATGAACCTAATTCAAGAGGTGGAAGTATTTGATGTATGGGGAATCGATTTTATGAGACCATTTGTCAGCCCATATAGTAACAAGTACATACTGGTAACTGTGGACTATGTCTCGAAATAGGTAGAAGTCGTGGCACTTCCAACAAATAATGCAAAGGGAGTTATTGGTTTCTTGAGAAAAAATATCTTCACTTGATTTGGTACTCCAAAAGCGATCATCAATGATGGATGCACCCACTTCTGCAACCGAGCCTTTGCAAAGTTGTTGGAGAAATATGGCGTTCGCCATAAGGTTGCCACTCCGTACCACCCATAAGTGGAGTTGTGACACAAAGAAATCAAAAGTATTTTGGCCAAAACTGTAAATGCTACTCGGGCTGATTGGGTGAGAAAATTGGATGATGCGCTATGGGCCTACCGTTCCACATTCAAAACTCGGATTGGTATGTCACCATACAAATTGGTGTTTGGAAAGGCATGTCACTTACTGGTGGAGCTAGAGCATAGAGCCTTCTAGGTGTTACGACAATTAAATCTAGATTTGGAGGCTGCTGGAACGGGTAGAGGCACATAGTTGCATGAACTTGATGAGTTCCGTTACCATGCTTTTGAGATTACAAGGTTATATAAGGAAAGAATGAAGATGATGCTTGACAAAAACATTCTTGAGAGAAATTTTAAACCTGGAGATGTGGTATTATTATAGAATTCGAGATTGAAGTTGTTTCCGGGCAAGTTGAAGTCAAGATGGTCAGGACCATTCCGTGTGCTAGAGTACATCCCACCGGAGCCGTAGAGATTGCATCAGAAGATGGATCTTGAAAGTTTAGAGTCAACGGGAAAAGTTTGAAACATTAATTGGGCATGGATGAGGAAAAAATGGTATCAGTGACTCAATTGCAGTAGCAAAAAAAGTTGAGTGAACTTTAAGTTCGATTGCCTGCGTCATGCCGCGATGTTAAATCTGGCGCTTCGTGGGAGGCAACCCATTGTAATATTGTATTCGTTATGTTGTGACGTTAACTAAGGCCCTCGTTGGGAGGCATCCCAATTCGTAGTTTCTTTTAGTTTAGCTAGAATTTGTTTATTTTTATGCACTTACACGTTTTAGCTAAATCTTGATGCTTGAACAAGTAATGGAGCACGATGGTAAGTCATGGTGCTTGGAGTAGTTCACAAACTGACATAAAAAGTGAATACGAGCGCTCCAAATAATGCTGCATACCTCGTGTTGCCTAGCTTAATGCACAACGAACCAGCCTTCAACCTTGTGTCGCCAGCCTTTAACCTAGCGTTAGGACGCACGTCGCCAGGTCTTCAACATGCTATAGAGCTCGCCCAGCGAGGGTTATAGCAAGGTGAAGCTCGCGGCAGCCCTCGCATCGCCTGCCTTTTAGCTCACGTTTGAGCTTTCCTCGCCAGGTATTTTTCTCGCTAGGGAGCTCGCGTCGCCACGGTAATGTGCTGTTTTTTTTCTTCTGCTAGCTTCTTGTTAATAAAATACCATACACACACACATTAACTAAAACATAACATCAACCTCTATTAACCTCCCAATTCCTCCCTCTCTACTGCCCGCCCCAATTTCTCTCTCCCCCTCCCACACAAACCCCATTGAAGACAATTATTCATCTATTCGTTCACTCACTTGCAACATCAATTCAAGAGCAATCCCTCCTCCTAAGCATCTAAGGTATGGTTTCTAACTCTTTTCTTTGCCAAATTTCGAATTGTGTGAAGTCATGGAATCGGATAACTTTTGGGGTTGTATTTCATAGTAACAATATGTTTGTTTGTCCTAAACACATAAACCCCATAGGAATGGTATTGTTGTTGTGTGCAAAAGTGGTAGCACGGAATTCCCAAGCCGATTTGGAGGGTGAGGCAATCCCTCATTCCTACAAGGACTTCCATGTCACTAGTGCATGCTAAGTGTTTGTCAAAATGCCTCAAAGGCATTCTTTGTCCCCATTAGAGCCTGAGTCTCCGGGATTGTAATACTAGTTCTATGTCGTCATGCACCACTTGAAATTTTAAGTGTGGGGTGGCTCACCGGTAACCCTGCTTAGAAATTGTAGAAAACATCATTGTGTCATTGCTTGATTCTCATGCTAAAATAACGTGGTGAAGTCTAAGTAGCCTCGAAAATTGCTGAACATCATGTGATGAACTCTTAAGTGTGGGGTCGCAAGACCATATTTTGAAGTGATTCAATGCGTCTAACACTGACTAATGTTCACTTGTGTAGGTACGAACATGCCTCCTAAGAAGGATACCAGTAAAGGCAAGGGCAAAGCTACTGTTCCGTCCAAAGCCAAGGCTTCCTCCGACCTCCACCAAAAAAGAGAGAAGGAGGGGAGGCCACTTCAAGTCAGGTTGAAGGATTGCAAGCAGTTGAAGCTATAGCAGCCACTCGCCCACAACCTGAGGGACAGTGAGAATTTGGACTTAAGAGCGTACCCCCAAATGTCAAGGACCGGTACAAGCTTTGTCCGCCGAGACATATACATTCTGAGCCAGATATTCATAAGCGTTGCCTACAAGCTAAGTATCAAGCAATCTGGAAAGGTATTCATGATCTTAGGTTGAGCTATGTATTTAGAAACACCAGGGATATCAATGTCAACCTTGTTCGGGAGTTTTATGTCGGTTTTAATCCAAATGATCCTGAGCAGCTGGTGCCTATTCGGGGAAGGTTGATCGATTTTTCAGCATCAGCTATATGCAATTAGGAGCGCCGGATGTTCCATAGGAACCCTTGGACAACTTCATCATCCGTCCAACATATCGAGTACTGAGACACACTCTCTGTGGTGTTAATTTCGTGGCAGCTTGGGTTTGTGACAAGAAAACCAATCGCCATAGGAAATTTCCTAAGAAAAAAATGAAGCCAGAAGCTCAGGTGTGGTTGAAATTGATTAACACGCGGCTATTACCATGCAACCATGACTCTTATTTGCCGTTAAAGGACATGTGTGCTATACTTGCTAATGACTGGCCAGAAAGTGAATGTGGGCCACTTGATACGCTACCAGATTACCCAAGTGAGAACAACAAGAGAATTGATAGATTGTCCTTTGCAAACATGTTACTCAGTACCTGAGAAAAGAAGAGGTGGAGGAGAAGAAAGCTTTTGATATAGTCTTTCCTCCGCCCCTACGACTAACAGATATCACAAGCATCCGAGTTAAGGAGGAGAATGCTATGGCTTCACTGACAGGTGCCGAGCGCAATGCTCGAGATGATAGCTTTATGGCCCATTTATATTTGATGATGGACTTACAGATCAGGATTGAAAGAAGGCCGACCACTACGGAGGAGAGGGCCATCTTGGAGGAGCGTTTCCCGCTCAATACTCATGCCCAACAACTGGTTGGGCTTGGCGAGGGCCACCGACTCCTAGAGGATGAGGAGTGGACAACTACAGATGGGACTTCGGAGATGAAGGCGATGACAAGGACTGATCAGGGAGTTTTCTTACCGCCCTACTTGTTTCTTTTTTCTTGGTGAATTTATATGCACTGAAGACATTGCATGGATTAAGTGTGGGGTGAGAGATTATATATTCTCTTTGACTTGTAGATATTAGATGAATTAATTACTTCCTGTTTTAAATTTTTTTTTATTTTAGCATAGAATTAAAAAATATAATTAGTATAATATTCTAGCTTTAGTCTTTAGTTTTTAGGATTGCTTTAGTAGTTAATTAATCTCTTAAAAAATGGTTGGACTTTTTCCGACGATGGATCTCCTAGACAGTTTTCTTGAGGGAATAAAGTCTAACCAACAACAAATTGAGAAAAAAATAGAAAAAAAATGTCTTTTTATTACTTTAGGTAGTAATAATCTCTCGTGGATTTTCTTTGTGCATCGATTCTTTTACACGGGATGTAGTTAAATCGGGTAGTAGTTTTTTTTATTATTTATTTTATTTTTAGAGTAGAGTAGGATTTAGGGAATAAAAGAATGGGAAAAATGAGATTTGCTAGGCGCCTTTGACTAGTTTGATAGTAGCATATTTAGGCTCTAGCATGTGTAGTGTTGATACCCAATTTTGCCCTTATATTTTTTCCGAATAAGTATATATACGTTCGAGATGTCATTTGCATCATTACTTAATTTACAGGAGTTATACAAATATTTTATAATTTTTTTAATGATTTTTAGAGCTTTAAATTTACTTTTCTTGCATTTAAATTACTTAGATACCTATTAATTATCCCTTTACATAATTTGTGATGACCTAATCATCCAAATTTATTATTTTACACCCACATACATGTTTTAAAATATTTCTACATCATTTTATATAATTACGTTTGCATTTTTAGCTATTTATGTAATTTTGCAATAATAGCCTATATTCATGCATAATTACGTTTTATTTACATTATTCTTGCCAAAATAGTATTTTTATATTTTATAATGTTAAGTTATTTTCAATCATTTTAGTGCAAAACAAATATTTTATTATTCATTATTAATTAATTTTATTTAAACAAGTTTGTATTTAAAATATAGCCCAAAATTATACCAATTTTGGACTACATTAGTGGCCCAAAACTACCCAAACCTTAGCGCAGTCCGCCCAGCCCAAACCAGACGACCCGTTCTCTTAACCGCCCCATCTCCCTTCGATCCTAGCTGTTGATCTCAGATGATCAACGACCCATAGTAAAACCCTACATCCTCTTAGATCCCCCAACCCAAACCCTAGAGACCCATTTTCCCTTGCCAGCCGCCTCTATATTCTCTCATCTCTCCACTCGCCTCTGAGAACACCATATCCCCAATCTTCTTCGATTCCAACCCAAACATGGAATCAATCCATGATTTACTTACCTATTTTGTGATACTTTGCTATTATGCGCGTGTCTATGGTGTTACTTAGTTCTTGCTCTATTTTTGGAAAGAACTACCTCTCAAGAACGGGATCGATTTTCCTTGATTTTGTGAAGATCCGGACAATCTTTCATCTATATACACGCTACAATGAATGATTCTTGCATTATTGGTTCGATTCAAGGCCGTTGGACCCAACTAGGGTTTGAGATTTTCCTTTTTTCCCTACTCATTTCTTTTGCATGTGATATTCTTTCCTTTCTTGTGTTTGACTGATGATTTTCCTTGTTTGTTCATTTAAATCGGCTACTATATAAACCTCTCCCCAATTTCCCCTCTAGGGACCTAATTTTTGACTACTATTGCACTCACTATATTCTTCTCTCACTCGTTCACTTCTTCTGAGACACTTAATATTTTCTGAAACTCTTGAATCCTTGGCCGGCTGAAAGCCAAGGCCATAATATTGTTAAAAACAACCTCCTCTGGTGCAAGCATTGCCCGGAGCCCTTCTCAAGGCTCTTGTGAACTCTGAAGCATCGAGGATCTGAGGTTCTTGCTACCAGTATTCTAAAATCCTTATTCTTTTGCTCGTTTAATTTCGCTACTGGTTAGTGTCCTTAACTCTTGCAATGTTAACTATTTTCCTTCTATTTATCTATATATGTTTCTATGTGTTAGTGATGTTTAAATTTTGTAGCATGATTCAGTTTCTTCGTTATGAATCCATGATATTGTACTGCCATGATATTGTTCTATAATTCCTTGCAATTCCATGCCCTTTGTTAGTTTCATTAGGTTTTAGCACATTTGAGATGCTCTCATTATTAGATCGGATTCCAGCTTTTCTTAGTTTGTTTTTAGACTAATGTGTGTTCTTTACTATATCCTGCACTTCTATGTTGGTATTCTAGACTTTGTGAAGTTCTTTTTGTCCAATACGATTGACCTTTGAGGCTATATTGATTAGTTGAAGCATGTTTCCATTCAAGCTCTATTGGATGTTTGGTTTAGGATGAATTCTAGGATAAAATTGCTATGTTAGTTCTCCCTGTTGTCTAGGTAATTGGGTGCAAATGATTATTCTTGCTTGACTCATTCCTTTTAAGTGCTGCATGATCTCATGAGTTACGACACTACTAAGGTTTATAGTAGGCCATTGCTATTAGTGCTGCCATGCTGCTTGTGGTCAACTTTATGTGGAATTGCATCCCCTCCGACAATTTTAATATGTAAAATTCGCACTTATATTCATTGATTTTGGGTGTGTAATAATTTGTAAACTGAACAGATGGGGAAATTAGTAAAAGGGGTAGGGTATTCTGATTCTCACGCAAATGGGTAGAAAGCATGCCTATAGGATCTACTTGCTCTGCTTGCTACTTTGTTCGATGTGACTTATACACTAGTAGAAATTATGCCTATAGGGCATCACGCACTCCACTCAGCATGTCTAATACATGTATACTATCCAAAGTATGTTAGTTTAAGTAAATGTTGTACTTGCTTCCATGTCTAGTACTGTGCGCTTTTTAGACAGCATGTCTATAAAAATCGACGCCTGTGATTACTTGTTTAATTATTAAACAGCATGCCTATAGGATATAATAAAACATGCCTTTGCTAATGCTCATCTAGATACCATGACTATATGATTTTAACTAATTAATTACCTGCTTCTATTGCTTTCACTATACTGCCCTACCTAGATGACTTGCCTATAGAAGATAAAGTATTATAAAATCAAGTTAGAATGCCGACTATTAAAGTCCTGCCTATAGGATACTCACCTAGAAAGCCTGTGTATTAAATCAACACTGCTAATTCTGAGTTTTTAAACAGTTGTACTGCCTTATTGGGCAAATAATTGGAGATCATGCCTATATGACTTTCAATTCACTTGAACACTGCTTATATATAACGCTGGAAATCAGAATCACTTAGAGACCATGTCTATTAGACTCATAACGATCTAATCTGCCCGTAAATTAGCATTGACAATGAAGCATTACCTGTTAATATTAGAATCATATAGAAATAATGCCTATAGGATTTAATGACTCTAATACGTCTGAACCCTGTCTATTTCCTAAACTGCTCGTGTGCATTCGTTGTTTATGTGTGGAGGCTAACTTGGGCCTTTAATTGTCTTTACATGAAGTCCTACATGTTTTGAACGCGCACCTATTTTTTTTTTATTTTTGAGCAGCCTAAGTAAGTCTAGAACCACCCAAATAGAGGTCCAAAGCCTCATGGACCATAGGAATGGGATGAATAGTGCACACATAGGGTACGACTTAGAATTGAATTAGAGCGGCTTTAAGTAAACAACTTTAACATAGTAATCGGGTAGCAGGAGATGATAGTCCGTGCCCGCTGAATATGAGCAGCCCCTATCTTAAGGGAGCTGCGAAGTATTATTTATGTTGCACGGGGTGATCCTTTAGGCTAAAAAACTTAGGACCTCCCTTTTTTTATATACCTATTATTCGTTTAATATAAACCAATGTAGTATCATTGTAGTCATTAAGATTTGTACCGATTCCCGTGTGTTATAATAAAATTCTTCGACCTTTATATAAGATCACTTAGCCTAATGACATAATCCACATAGTTTTAAGTTCGGTCGGGACCCACAGTTGTGGACCTCGAAGAGTGCCTAACACCTTCTCTTTGAGGTAATTTGAGCTTTTACCCTATTTTTGGTGACATTGACTAGTCAAACAGAGTTGTCTGCATAATAGGTGCCCTAACGCACCTTAAAAACCGTTAGGTGGCGACTCTTCTCTTTTAATACCCTACTCCTTTAAAAGAGTTGTCACACGTCGAAACCAGCTTTCGCGAGAAAAAGGGGCGCGACAGCATGGCGACTCTGTTGGGGATTTACACTTAGGCTCTTACCATAGTGAAATTGGCTTATGTGTATTACTTTCTTGGTTACATGCACATCCCTTCCCCTACTCACCCTTATTTGTTTAAACCTACTATGACATGCGCGTCCCTTCCCTTCTTCACCTTTATTTGTTTAAACCTGCTATGACATACGCGTCTTTTTTCCTATTCACCTTTATTTGCTACGCCCGCTCTTTATCTTGTCAAAATTTCTATATCATGCCTACTTCTTTACTTGCCTTATTACGTTCCTGCATATATTCCACGAACTAAACTGACTTCTTCCTGTTGTATTTCTTTTCTATTCTTTCCATGATTACTTTTGCTATCTTATTTATTGCTTTTACATATTTTACAATGCAAATACTTGGCAACGTGTTATTATCTCTCCATAAAGCATGCTCCACATCATACTCCACTCGTGCCAATTATCAACATAGCGGCGCTTGATGAGTGTCCACGCTCTTCCAAAACTACCCTTTTTAAATCGAAAAGGCTTATTTGCGGTAGACTAGTCGATTAGCGGTGCAGTCGACGGTCCCGTGCCTTTCTCTCTCAAGTTGTCCACCTGAGAGTACCGGTCTAGACTATTCTAGGAACCTTACTCCAACTTGAAATGTACACGCATCATGCTAAACCTAGTACATGTTAGAACGTTATTAACGTAATAGCCTGTTAAGACAAACCTTGTCCAAAGTTTGACGGATTTCTACAATTCCAATGGACACCGTCATGCTATGTGCATTACTTGGAGAAAATGTGCCAATGTGTTAATCATTATTGCGTAAATAGTCGAATCTGGAGGGGGAAAGGGCTAACCTTTATTTGTTTGCAGAAAATGAAGCACGAAGTCCCCAGGTTCGGCATGATCCAAAACATCCCACCTTTGCTACTTGGCTGGTGGAAAGACCTTGCACCTTGCGACAAGAATCACGTGAGAAGAGTACTTGGTGACCTGCCATCCTTGCTTAACATCCAACCAAATAGGGCATTGATTGAGGCTGCTACTATGTTCTGGGACGAGAAAACAGTTGTCTTCCGATTTGGTGACATAGAAATGACTCCTCTCCTAGAAGAAATAGGAGGTTTTGCTAAGTTGCCATGGGATAGTCCGGGATTACTAGTACTAGAGAATCGCACCCCTCGCGGTTTTCTTAAGATGCTGGGTTTTAAGAAAAATGATGAACTGCTCTGTTTAATGAAATCCTACATCCCTTTTGGATTTCTTTATGAGCGTTATGGGCATAGTAAGTCGTATCGTCTTCATCATGAGGAACTCTCCATTACTACCTTGGGTTGGACGCATCACCGGGTTTATGTGTTCATCGTCTATTTCTTGGGGTTGTTGATATTTCTAATGAAAGGGGGAAGGATTCATACTTGCTTAGCCATGGTCGCCAAGTCTTTGATGGAAGGCATCGAAGAACAAACTTATACCATCATCCCTACGATCTTAGCTGAAATGTACCACACTCTAGATCAGTGCAAGCAGGGATTCAAACATTTTGAAGGTTGTAATCTGTTACTGCGAGTCCGACTATTGGAACACTTTCAAAAGGGAGAATATCGTCAAGAGCTTATGCAATGGCCGTTGAATGACTACATAGCTTACCATCACCCATAGTAAATGACATTTATCCCAGATAGGTTTGCACAACCTGGGAATGCTGTAAGTTGGGTGCATTTCTTTAGCAATCTGATAGACGAAAAGGTACATTGGATGTTTGAATGGTTTCCTAGCAGTGAGTTCATCATCAGGTCAAGAGAGACTACTCATCTGGTACTAATCGGGTTGCGAGGCATCTATCCTTATGCTCCTATAAAGGTAATGAGACAAGCGGGAAGAAAATAGGTCATACCTCGGGTTTCTAACATGATCCAGTACAAGGCAGATTTCAAAGGGGACGCCATTCCATTCAAGTTCAAGGCACAACATATATGGAACCAAAAGATCATTGTGGAAAAAGAAACCATTGAGACAGACAGGTATCATGTCGGTCATGTGTACTTCTACTCATCATGCTTGGTAGACGATATAGCAGGAGATGTCAAGCCAGGAGTCAATCTGAAAAATAGGATCGTAGATGATGTTTCTGAGGCACAGGTTAAGTATAGAAGACTACGCAAAAGGGTTTTCGAGTCTGAAGCTAGACATCTGGAACAACACAAAGTGGACATGGAGGCAATAAAAGAATAGAGGGAATTGCCACTAAGTCAATAAAGAAATTGGAATACTTGGAACAAGGATTGATGAAGCTTGAGGGAAAGATGAGAAAGAGACTCTCAGATTGTCAAAACATGGATGGCAATGAAGGAGGGCATCTAGCAAAAGCTTACTTATTATTGGATATGCGCGATCTGGGGAACCTGATTTATGGAGTCAAAAGAGCCAATACGGAGAAGGTCCTTCAGGGACCAAGTAGATTAGGAAATGATGTTCTTTACTATTTTCTAGCTTAGTTTTAGATTTCGATTGTAATAAGGCTAAATGCCATTAGTAACTTTATTATTATTGTCAATTAGTAAGGGTTGACTCATTTTCGCATTAATGAAATGACGTAATTATTGGCATAGATTTTCTCCAAGTCTATGTGTCGCTTAGACCTACCTCGGGCACAACGAGGTCCCCAAACTAGGACGTGAATTATTGCATGACTTTACGAAACATGTTTATTACTGCAAGCATTCTTTCAATATCCCTTACTAACTTGGTTACCTTTTTCTTTTTCTTTCTTTTGATTATTCCCATTCCCCAAGGTTGGTTCGTGCATATTGGCATCGTCAATATATCACACTAGATCTAGAGATCCTCCACCTCCTCCTCCACCAAGAGATCCTAAGGGCAATAACAAAGGGAATGGGAAAATGGATGATTTGAGTGGTAGCAGGAAAGACAATGCTACCATGGCAGAAAACGTCGAAACTTCAGATGGCCAAAGTACTTCGGCGCAAAATGAACTGGTCTTACGTCTAGAACAGAAAATCCTGAAACTACAAGGAGAACTTGAGTAGGTTCCGAAACTTGGCAAACCTTTCCCTCACCCTCAATGTCCTTGATATTAACCAGCAAAATCAGACTACTCAAAACTTAACACCACCACAAAACACACAAAACCAAAAGTCACCACCAAATCCTCTTGCACCACACCTCCTCAAAACGTTAACCCTCCACCAGTACCAACTCCTCAACAACACCATCACCATCCAACTCAATACCCACAAACCACTACTTATCACACTTCCCAGAATGCACCACAACCTACTCCTGATCCCCAAAAGTGAGGGAATGACCACCCTTATGCCCGATTCCTGGAGTTCATCAAAGCAATCCAATATATGTGGGAACTTTACCCCACACCCCGCAACAAACCCTATACATACCTGAATCGACCGAGAAAGACCTGCTCATTAAGAACATGGCAGAAGAACTCAAGAAGCTCACTGGCAGGGTTCAGAGTGTCGAATGTGGTAAAGGCATTGAAGGTTTAAATCTGAGGACTTGTGCATTCAGCCAGACGTGGAACTGCAGAGGGTTACAAACCTCCCAAGTTCAAAATGTTCGATGGAACTGGTGATCCAAAAGTGCATCTGAGGACATATTATTACAAATTTGTAGAAGTGGGAAAAAATGAACAAATCAGCATGAAACTGTTCATGTGAAGCCTCACAGGAGGTGCATTGTCTTGGTATATCAGTCAGAACCCGAAGAAGTAGGTTAGTTGGGTAAGCATGGCGTAAGACTTCATGGACAGATTCAGGTTCGACACAGAAAATGCACCAGATGTTTTCTACATTTAAAATATCAAGAAGAAGCCGATAGAAACTTTCCACGAGTATCCTACTCGGTGGAGATCAGAAGCCGCGAAAGTAAGGCCACCACTTGAAGAAGAACAAATGAATAAGTTCTTCGTCAGAGCTCAAGACCCGCAGTACTATGAAAGGCTGATGGTTATTGAAAATCACAAATTCTCCGACATCATCAAGTTAGGAGAAAGAATAGAAGAAGGGATCAAGAATGGGATGGTGACCAATTTCGAGGCACTGCAATCTACAAATAAAGCCTTGCAATCGGGAGGTATTACGAAAAAGAAAGAAGTGGGTGCCGTAATGGTAGCCCAGGGTCCTAATCTCCTCTCACATACCAAACACCTCCACCTACATACCAAACACCTACACCCACATACCAACCTTCACCCCCAGATACCAACAACCTGCCACCACCTACCACGCCTATAATACTCAACTCGCATATTACCATTCACCACTACTAGCCCGTTAAAACTACCAAAAACCACGACCAAACTTCGACCACAGATCACCTAGACAATACACTCCAATTGCTGAATCCGTAGACCAACTATACGAGAGATTGAAGGCTGCTGGTTATATCACTCCCATTCGTGCCGTTGCTATAGAGAATTCTTCCCAGTGGATTAACCCCAACAAAAATGTGCCTATCATTCAGGCATGAAGGGTCACACCATTGATGAGTGTCACACACTGAAAGACAAGATCTAGACACTGATCGACACTAAGGTCATACAGGAAAAGGAAGCTGCACCAAATGTTCGTAACAATCCTCTCCCGGATCATAGAGGTGAGGGAGTGAATGTGATATAGACCGAAGAGTAATGGGATCCGCATGGGTCAATTGGACTCATTCGAGAGGGAGATGATCCTAAAACATCTCCATTCACCCTCACACCGGTTGTGGTACAAACACCAAGCACCGTTTGAAGTCGAGGTAACTACACCCTTCACTGTGATGGTAGCTCCCACGCCAGCTTACAAGTCTGATGCCATCTCATAGGATATTGCGGAAGCGAGGAGAAAGGGAAAAGCACAAATAAAGGAAACAGGTGCGGCACAAGGCATGAATAGAACTTGCAGAGTTTATATACCTGAGAACCTAGAGGAACAAGTAAGGAAGTTGTATCTAAACCGCCCGTTGTTGAGAGACTGGCACTAATGACCTTTGGAGAAAAGTACAAGCAAGAGAATACTCTGTTGTTGACCATTTGAACAAAACTCCCGCTCAGATATCCATCTTGTCACTACTGCAAAACTCCGACACACACAGGAATGCCTTGATGAAGTGCTGAGTGAAGCTTATGTACACACCAACATCACTAGTGGGGAGATGGCTAATATGGTCGGGCAGGTATTGGAGAGCCACAAAATCATCTTTCATGAGGATGAATTACCACCAGAAGGACTACTATTTCTTTAACATTATCAGTCTAGTCATCAGAGCAACAAGTTAGCCATGCACAAAAAAGGCAATATCAATGTGAGAGACCTTGGGCTAAGCATCTATTCATTACCTCCCAGCCATGTACTTTTGATAAGGTTCTTGCTTCTGTCTCATTTCCAAATACAAAGTCCATATACCTGAAAAACAGAAAAGCCAACCCTTAGATCAGTATCTTTCTACCTTCAGTTACCTTGACGAGGTAGGGCATTTGACTTATGGCAAGGCTTTCTCTTGTGGATCCCTGAAGAACTCACAGATGAATGGTGCTGAAAGGTTCATCAAGAATATCTGCAGCATGGGTGGAAAATTATGTGATTAGTTCAAGCAAAAAAGGGACAAAAAGACCAGTCGCACATAAACAATGTCAAGTGCGTACCTTGTTATTGGCAAGGGCAACTACCTCTCAAGAACGGGACCGATTTACCTTGATTTTGTGAAGATCCGGATGATCTTTCGTCTATATACACGCTACAATGAATATTCTTGCATTATTGGTTTGATTCAAGGCTGTCGGACTCAACTTGGGTTAGAAATTTTCCTCTTTTCCCTACTAATTTTGATTGCATGTGATATTCTTACCTTTCTTGTGTTTGACTGATGATTTTCCTTGTTTGTTTGTTTGAATCTTCTACTATATAAACCCCTCCCCAATTTCTCCTCTGGGGACCTAATTTTTTACTGCTATTGCACTTACTATATTCTTCTCTCACTCGTTCACTTCTTCTGAGACACTTAATATTTTCCAAAACTCTTGAATCCTTGGCCGGCTGAAATTCAAGGACATAATATTGTTAAAAACAACCTCCTTCGGTGCAATTGCTCGGAGCCCTTCTCGAGGCTCTTGTGAACTCTGAAGCATCGGGGATCTGGGTTCTTGCTACCAGTATTATAAACTCCTTATTCTTTTGCTCGTTTAATTACGCTACTGGTTAGTGTCCTTAATCTTGCAAAGTTAACTATTTCCCTTCTACTTATCTATATGTGTTTCTATGTGTTAGTGATGTTTAAATTCTGTAGCATGATTCAGTTTCTTCGTTATGAATCTTTGATATTGTACTGCCATGATATTGTTCTATAATTCCTTGCAATTCCATGTCCTTTGTTAGTTGAATTCATTAGGTTTTAGCACATTTGAGATGCTCTCATTATTATAACGGATTCCGGCTTTTCTTAGTTTGTTTTTAGACTAATGTGTGTTCTTTACTATATCCTGCACTTATATGTTGGTATTCTAGACTTTGTGAAGTTCTTTTTGTCCAATAAGATAGACCTTTGAGGCTATATTGATTAGTTGAAGCATGTTTCCATTCAAGCTCTGTTGGATATTTGGTTTAGGATGAATTCTAGGATAAAATTGCTATGTTAGTTCTCCCTGCTGTCTAGGCAATTGGGTGCAAATGATTATGCTTGCTTGACTCATTCCTTTTAAGTGTTGCATGATCTCATGAGTTACGACACTACCGAGGTTTATAGTAGGCCATTGCTATTAGTGTTGCCATGCTTCTTGTGGTCAACTTTATGTGGAATTGCATCCCCTCTGACAATAACTGCTTTGAATAAGACTCACTTTCTTAGAATCTACCTCTGACCCATTTTGGTTAATGTCTTGAAAACTGGGAAATTAGTATGTGTGTTTGTCCTGTAAATTCAACGAACTTGCCTTTCTCAACCTTCTTAATATGTAACTGTGTTCAGCATGCTACACCCTCTCCTCTGTTGAATAATTGCTCAATCATGATCCTATGTTGTTAGTTTTCTATGTCAAACTCACCTTGTTAAAGAGCTCTACTAATCCTCTTAGTTTTCATGTTCGAAGCCCTTTGTTTCTAAAATGCAAGTTCCAATATGCCTTATGTGAGTCTTGTCAATATGTTTATGATTCTGTATCTATGTCCTAGTGAGAACTGCTGTTAATAGGTTTCAGAGTTGTTTAATTAGTTGCCATTCGTAGTTTGTTAATTTGTGTGGTTAAGTTGTTAATTTGCAATTGCTGGGTAAGAAGGTCTTCCATTTGGGCCTAGTGTGGATCCTTGTGTGAGTTTGAGGTGAGCAATTGATATACTCTGAGGTTTGGGGTGTATTTGGATATGGTTTGTTGTACGTATGAGGAAAGAGCCTACTGAAGGCCCAGGCTTTACTGGGTTATAATCTTTTGCGCCTGCTATGTGTACTAGGCTTGTAATTTTTTAGTATGTAAAATCGCACTTGTATTCATTAATTTTGGGTTTGTAATAATTTGTAAACTGAACAGATGGGGAAATTAGTAAAAGGGGTAGGGTATTCTGATTCCCACACAAATGGGTAGAAAGCATGACTATAGGATCTACTTGCTCTGCTTGCTACTTTGTTCGATGTAATTCATACACTAGTAGAAATCATGCCTATAGGGGATCACGCACTCCACTCAGCATGTCTAATACATGTATACTATCCAAGTATGTTAGTTTAAGTAAATGTGGTACCTGCTTCCATGTCTACTACTGTGCACTATTAGACAACATGTCTAAAAAAATCGACGCATGTGATTACTTGTTTAATTATTAGACATCATGCCTATAGGATATAATAATACATGCCTTTGCTGATGCTCATCTAGATACCATGACTATAGGATTTTAACTAATTAATTACCTGCTTCTGTTGCTTTCACTATACTGCCCTACCTAGATGACTTGCCTTTAGGGGATAAAGTATTATAAAATCAAGTTAGAATGCCGGCTGTTAAAATCCTGCCCATAGGATACTCTCACTCTCCTAGAAAGCCTGTCTATAAAATCAACGCTGTTAATTCTGAGTTTTTAAACAGTTGTACTACCTCATTGCGCAAATAATTAGAGATCATGCCTATAGGATTTGCAATTCACTTGAACACTACTTATATATAACACTAGAAATCAGAATCACTTAGAGATCATGTCTATAAGAATCATAATGATCTAATCTGCCCGTACATTAGCATAGACAATGCAGCTGTCACAACCCGGATTTATCACCCTCGGGAGTCGTGATGGCGCCTAAAAGTGAAAGCTAGGCAAGCCAACCAATTGAATTATTTACCTTGTTTCCATTTTAATCCGTTAACAATTAAAAACCAACATTTAATAAGCAGCAGAATTTAATAAGCGGAATACTGAATTGCAATGTTTTAATAATACTACCAATATCAATCCATAACAAAACTACCCAAGACTGGTGTCACAATTTCATAGACCGTCTAGGAATACTACAAATAAAGGTCTGAAAGATTCAAAACAACACTGTCTCTGGAATACATGAAAGAAACAGAATGAAAGGAAAGAAGGAGACGCCAAGGCCTGCTGACGCCTACAGGACTACCTCGGGTCGCCTGGTGAACTAGAAGCAGCAACCTCACTGCAGTCCAAAAGCTACAGCACCGGGATCTGCACAAAAGAGTGTAGAGTGTAGTATCAGCACAACCGACCCCATGTGCTGGTAAGTGCCTAGCCTAACCTCGGCGAAGTAGTGACGAGGCTAGGACCAGACTACCAAATAAACTTGTGCAGTTAAATCATATACAGCGAAAACATAAAGGCAGAAATTTACAATTTAAAAGTAAGAAGGGGGAGGGAGACATGCTGCGGGGATATCAAGTAACAACAGGAAACAAATAAATAACCGTAAAGAACACCATAACTCAAATATCAACAATAATCAGGAAATCAAAACAAGTGCACGACATCACCCTTCGTGCTTTTACTCTCGTCCTCACCAATTTACCTCACATAATCATGGCACGGAATGATCCTTCGTGCATTATCACTCATATAAAGGCACGGAATGGTATATCGTGCAGCACGGCATCACCTTTCGTGCATTAACACTCTCTCACAAAATATCATGCACGACATCACCCTTCGTGCTTTAACACTCTCTCACCAAAATAATGCACGGCATCACCCTTCGTGCTTTAACACTCTTCCTCACCCAAACAACAATCACAAACAATAAAAGCAAGGAATTAAATAGAATCACAATAAAATCACAATAAAAATCCCGGCAAGGGAACAATATCAAAAGCAACAACATCCCGGCAAGGGAACAATATTAAAAGCAACAACATTCCGGCAAGGGAGACAATATCATAATCCTCTTCTCTTTTTCACATTTACTTCACAACCCAATTTACAACTTGAGACAACGCTCTACAATGCTCAATTACCAATGATACTTTCACAATTCGATTCACAACTTGAGCCAACTCTCTACAATGCTCAATTACCAATGATACTTTCACAATTCGATTCACAACTTGAGCCAACGCTCTACAATGTTCAATTACCCAATTTACTTCCACAAGCCTTGTTCAACAATAGGAATATCACATAAGGTATGAATAATACAAAACGGAGTCACATTAATCATAGTATAAGACTCACGGGCATGCTTGACACCAACGTATAGATACTCGTCACCATGCCTATACGTCGTACTCAACAATTAACACATAGCAAATAGGAAACGACTCCTAATCCCTCAATCTAAGGTTAGACCAAACACTTACCTCGATGCCTCGAACACAATTCAAGCCTCAACTACCGCTGTACCTTTTGATTCCACCACCATTTCGCTTGTATCTAGCCACAAGTCACTTAACTATATCAATAAATGCTAAATGAATCATTTCAAATGCATGAAAATAGGTTTTCTAAAGTTTTTCCCAAAAAGTCAAAAATCGACCCCGGGCCTGCTTGGTCCAAATCCGAAATTCGGACCAAAACCTGATTACCCATTCACCGGCGAGCCCGGATATGTAATTGGTTTTGGAATCCGACCTCAATTCGAGGTCTAAATTCCCAAATTTCAATATTCTTAGGTTTTACCAAAAATTCTCAACTCCACCCTGAAAACCCTAGATTCTAGGATGAAATCTTATAAAAAGAAGTTAAGAAGTGAAAGAAATGAGTTTAAAATCACTTACTTGTGTTTTGGGGAAAGAAATAGTGCTTGAAAAATTGCCCTTTATGTTTTAGGTTTCTGAAAATGTAAAATAACTGAAAAGTCCCGTTTATATGCTCCTCTCAGACCCTCACCGCGGACCACATAAAAAGGGGTAGCGGACGTGGAGCTCCACTGCGGACTGCAAAATGTCGAGCGCGGCTGCGGAGGCTTGGCCTTGGTCTTCCGCGGACCGCATAAATCCCACCGCGGTCGCGAGAAAGCTCTGCGGACCGCAAAGTCAGGTTCAGAGACCTGCAACTCCTCTGAACCTGCAACAGCTGTTTTTCTAAGTCTAAATCCACTCCGTGGCCTATCCAAAACTCACCGGAGCCCTCGGGGCTCCAAACCAAACATGCACGCAAGTCCAAAAATATCATACGGACTTGCTCGTGCGATCAAATCATCAAAATAACATCAATAACTATGAATAAAGCCTCAAATTCATGAAATCACTTAAGAACATCAAATTTTCCAATTTCCTCAAATAAGGTCCGATTCACATCATTTCAAGTCCGTTTCTTACCAAATTTTACAGGCTCAACTTAAATCACATATAAGACCTGTACCAGGATCCGGAACCAAAATACGGGTCCGATACCATCAAATTCAATTACATTCAAATTTCCAAAGACTCTAAGAATTTCAGTTAAATAATTTTCTTCAAGAATTCATTTCTCGGGCTTGGGACCTCGGAATTCGATTCCGGGCATACGCCCAAGTCCCATATTTTCCTACAGACCCTCCAAGACCGTCAAATCACGGGTCCGGGTCCGTTTAACCAAAATATTGACCAAAGTCAACCTAAATTCATTTTAAAAGCAAAATTTATTATTTTTCACAGATTTTCACATAATGGCTTTCCGGATACACGTCCGGACTGTGCATGCAAATCGAGGTGAAACAAAAGAAAGGTTTTAAGGCTTCGGATCACGGAATTTATTTCTGAAACAAGTGATGACCTTTTGGGTCATCACATCAGCATTACCTATTAATATTAGAACCATATAGAAATCATGCCTATAGGATTTAATGACTCTAATACGTCTGAACCCTATCTATTTCTTGAACTGTTCGCGTGCATTCGTTGTTTATGTGTGGAGGCTTATTTGGGCCTTTAATTATCTTTATATGAAGTCCTATATGTTTTGAATGTGCGCCTAGTTTTTATCATTTTTGAGCAGCCTAAGTAAGTCTAGAACCACCCAAATAGAGGTCCAAAGCCTCCTAGACCATAGGCATGGGATGGGTAGTGCACACATAGGGTACGACTTAGAATTGAATTAGAGCGCCTTTAAGTAAACAACTTTAACATAGTAATCGGGTAGCAGGAGATGATAGTTTGTGCCCGCTGAATAATATGAGCAACCCCTATCTTAAGGGAGTTGTGAAATATTATTTATATTGCATGGGGTGATCCTTTAGGCTAAAAAACTTAGGACCCCCCAACCCCATTTTTATATACCTATTATTCATTTAATATAAACGAATGTAGTATCATTGTAGTCATTAAGATTTGTGCCAATTCCCATGTGTTATAATAAAATTCTTCGACCTTTATATAAGATCACTTAGCCTAATGACATAATCCACATAGTTTTAAGTTTGACCGGGACCCACAGTTGTGGACCTCGAAGAGTTCCTAACACCGTCTCTTAAAAAAAAGTTTGATCCCTTGACCGATCTTTGGTGACATTGACTAGTCAAATAGAGTTATCTGCATAATAGGTTCCCTAACATACCTTAAAAACCGTTAGGTGGCGACTCTTCTTTTTTAATACCCTCATCCTTTAAAAGAGTTGTCACACGCCGAAACCCGCTTTCGCGAGAAAAAGGGGCACGACATGTAGTACCTTCCCTATGGTTTGAAAATGGTTATGATGCCTTGTGGATAGATAACATGTTTATTGACGCCTAGATCTCGTTTCCTCGGCTTGTGTCACTTTGTGCCTAATGCTTAATATTTTGTGGCTATGTAATATTTGGAATTGTTTGAGAATTGGAATGAAGCCGTCCCTTAGTGAGTCATGTGCCATGTGTGGTGAGAAATTGTATAGTCTGTGTCATTGCATTGAGTCTAGAACTTGCCTGTCATGTGAGTTAAAGCGAAATTTTAGGTTCTGCCCGGTTTGAAAAATAATTTTGCGCTTTCTTTGACCTTTTTGAGTTAATTCTTACCACAAATAATATTTATCCCTGGTCAACCCATTTGAGTCTATAAACTTTTATTTGGAAACCACATTACAAGCCTATACCCTTTTGTTCTTAATTATCACTATTTTCATCCTTTTACCTCTTAAAGCACCTTAATTGTAAAATGAGCGCTAAAAGAAGTAAGGAGGGAACTTGGGTAGCTTTTGAGTGGAACCAATGAATGAAAGAAAGATGCACTTATATTGTAAAGAATACACCACTAGCAGGAACGGTAGAAAAGAAAAAAAGATATTGTTGAATAAGAAAAAAAATGCAGCAAAAGAAAATAAGAATATCTTGCTAGTGAGTATGAACTAAAGTAGTGCTTAAAGAAAGAAAAGATATTTCTGGGGGTGATATTGTCGTGCAAGTGAAGTTGTGTTGAAGAAAAATGCGCTTAAAGTTAACTTTTGTGATGTGTTAAAGTGCTTAGGAGAGCTAGTCACTATTCCTAAATTTATTCTACCTGTCCCTTAGCCCACATTACAATCATAAAAAGTCCTAATTAATTTTAGATCGAGCAACCCTACATTAGTAAAGGTTTACATAATGGGCAAGCCTATGGTACTTTGTGCATGCATTTTTTTTTTGATATATGTGAGTTCTTAAAATATATTTGAGCATTTCCTCGAATATGTGGATTCAACTTACTCTCTTATTCTTGTTGTAAGGTCACATGATTTCGCAAGGGATAGGTGACGTTATTAGATTTCTCTATGATGTTGAGTGTTCAAGCCATTAATGCATTGTGATGCTGAGTCGGTTTGTGAGGCTAGGATTGTTATGAGCATGTTATCCTGTTGTTAAATAAATTTTGAAGTATGGCGTAAAGTGAAGGGAAGGGTGTGTTGAAAGCATATGCTAAAGTTTAATTAATGCTATCAACCATAGTCATAGGTAGGGTGTGCTTCAGATTTGCTAAAAGAGAAAATAAAGTGCTCTAGGTTAATGTGAATTGGTATTTGACTCGAGGACGTGCAATATTTAAGTATGGGGGGTGATGTTAGGCCAAAATGACATACTTTTAGTACATTACTTATCTTATATTTTGTTGGTTTCCTGATTAACTGTGCGACATTTGAGCTAAATCGTGTTGTTTTATGTGTAAGAACATTGGAAGAAGGTGTTGAATGAGAGTTGCACAAAAAGAGGACAAAAATGCAAGAAAAGAGCACAAATGCATCAAGTACCCAGAGCATGCTACAGACCAGGCTTCGCAAGTTCTATAGCCAGGTTGACCACGCTATAGACCAGGCTTCGCGAGGTCTATAGCTAGGTGGACCGCGCTATAGACCAGGCTTCGCGAGGCCTATAGCTAGCTTGACCGCGCTACAGACCAAGCTTCGCGAGGTCTACAACACGGTAATCAAAAATCGCGGGTCAATAGAATCCAACCCAAATTTGGACTGGGAATTTCGACCCTAACATATAAATACTTCCCAAATAAGTTAGAAAGGGTTGGACACTATTTTGGAGAAGAGAAACAGCTAGATAACATGGTGGAGCAAGAAGCAAACGAGTTTTCCCTTCTTACTTCTTTATACTTATTAGTTTAATGCATTTAAACATCATGACGATTGTTGATACATTTATAAGTAGCTAAACTTCTAATCTAGGATTGGATGGAACCTATTGGAGGATGATTTTCTACTACGTTTAATATATATTTGCTTTTGTTTTTTTCTCTACTTATTCAACTACGTTTACATTGTGGTTGATTGAAGAGCTCTCAATCGACTATGCCTATTAGTGTGTATTGCTTGGAAAAGAGTACATATTCGGGTAGTTGTTGAACAACATCACTCCTAACGTATGTGATGAATCAATACGGATGGTCTAAAGGTGAGATTAGGAGTAACGAAACCTTGGTGCGATCCTAGTGAGCGGTGAATTAGAGCCAGCTAGCGTAGTTCAGAATAATACATCTAGTAAATTGTGATAGTTATTCGAAAGAGAATTACGACACTCAAAGTACTCACGGTTGGTAGAGAATACTTAGGTGAATTTATAGGAAACGTAGCGGGGAGGAGGAGAAATCATAACCCTAAACTTTTCCAAAGCTTGTCCACAACCTTTCCTCTGTTAGTTATAAATTACTGCATTTTAATTACATTGCTCTTAGTTAGTAAACATTCAAATCGTTATTTAATCTTTCTGAAGGTTGATTACTTGAATTCGTGCGAGTCTAGTGGTAGTAATTAGTAGGTTAATTCCTTGTGGGATTGACTCCGGACTTGTAAACCGGATTAAATTTACAACGACCGCTAGACCTTTTAGGAGGCATAGTTGGGCGTAATCAAGACGTGGCTTGCCAAGTTCAAAAAATGGATAATGATTTCATGTTGCATGCTGAATAAAACATGTCAATTCAAATCAAATTTCTAATTCTTCAAAATAAAGAAAGTCAAAATACCAATATGAATATGACAAGTGGACAGTGTTCTAGCTAATCAAATGTGATTTAATCACTGGTTCAATATGAATGGTTAGTGACCCAAGCGAATCAAAAAAATCACCATAAAGAAGTTAAATTGTATTCATCAACAACTTCTTTCTTCCACAATATAAATATGGATCCCCTATAAGCCAAAAAGAGGATCAGAAACTACAATAAGCGACAAAGAGCTCATAATTAAGAACAAGAATTTCAAGACTTTCTTTATAAGTTTCATATACTCAAATTCAAGAACGAAGCCAACTCTGTTTAACCAAAAAATAGAATTTCGGTTAAAACTAGAAATTAAGAGGAAAAATCGGGTTACTGATAATCGGAGACGAAAAGAATAAGAAATTTTTGAGGATAATAAAGCAGTAAATAAGTTTGTATTTCAATGTAATCTCAATGATATTTCGTGTTCTTACAAATGCTGAGAGCTCCTCCTTTTATAGTTGATTTTTCTAGGAAAAGGTATAATGCCTTAGCCTTAAAGAGGCAATTATGAGCATTAAATAACATTAAATGAAACGTTACACAATCATTCCTATTCAATACTGATTCGCTAACGTATTTGACATTCAATACTGAATTTAGACTCCTTTATGCCATCAGATTCATATCTTCAATTCCTTCTGACCTCCTGGCTTTAATTAGTTAAATAGATACGAGACTCGTATCATTTGAATAGCATCTCGTGCCTATTTAACTTTCTTCTCCTCGTATCTGATATTGCCCGTGCCTCTTAACTGATCATCATGTTTTGACCATTTGACCAGTCCACGTGTCATGCCACGTCACCTTCAATTATAAATTCAGTTTTTTCCCAATACAGATAGTCCCCCCACTTTCCATTTATTTATCAATTAAATATTTGGGAAGTGGATCTTCATTAAAAGGGATTTTTGCCATATCAATCTAAATACGAATACTATGACAGTGTCGACGCTTCAATTGTCTCTTCTATTTAATGCACCATATACGTGTCACCTTCTCATTAGTTTTGCGATTTTGCAGCCTTTTCTAAGGCTTCTTTAACTCCACTATTCAACAAGTTGATAGTTGCCTTATTATAGGCTTTTCCTATCATTACACTTCTTAATATACGGGACGGTTGAGTTTATATATAAATTTGCCCCCTTTTTCCTTTGTCTTCTTCTTCACAAGCTTTTTACCAATTTCTTGCTATTTACTCTCGTTCACTTCTTCTTCAGTTCATACCTTCTCACTATTTCTGTCTTCGAAATCCTAAACCCTAAAAGAGTCCCAATTCTTGTATAGTTCCCCAATGCTCATGCTAGACATAGAAAAGTAGAGGAGGTGTGCTTCGTGGTTACAGGGTCAGTTCTGTGTGTACCTCTGGTTCCATCACTCCTTCTTCTAGTTCCTGCAATATCTTTAGAGGCTCTCTTTCTAACAGTATCCACTTCTAAGGCAAGAACCTTCTGAGTCTAACCAAGAGCCTCTGTTGAAGAAATTGTGCCAACGGATTATCTTTCGAACATGACAAAGAATCCCTTCGTGACCAATGATATTAAAGTAGAGAGAGTGATAAATATCCCTCTTTTAATTACTGAACCTTTGATTCAAATTGTTCGAAGAGACTGTCGTTGGAAGAATGACACCCACATAGTTTATTCCTACCCCACACCAAAAATATCTTCTTATAGGGTGACTTTTTCTTTCGTTTACACTTATCCTTTACTTGGGATTTATTCCTGCTATTGACCCAGTCATACTCTGATTCTCTGTCATTTTTTCAAATTTGGCTCAAGTTTGTCCCTCGTAGGGAGAGAGCAGGAGCATTGTTTGAGCGTATATGTCAACCAAAAGCTGATGTTGACTTTACTTTCCTCCCATCCTAATTCATCTTTTATCACCCCAAGCTATCGCCCAATGTGTTTTTTACCTTTATCTGCAAAATAAGAGAAGTTTTGGTTATAACACCTGAAGATAATAACGACCGTGGTCGTACACAGCGGTTTGTTGCTGTTCCCACATATTGATTTGGTGGGTGAATCAAATATTCCTTTCCATGAGTAAATGGAACTTATGCACGTAGGAGCTTCTTCTTCCTTGCGTATCTGCTTCTAGTCTATGTTCAACTTCTCCTTATAATCTCTATTCACTTAATCTCCCCTCTCTGCTCCTCTAACCCAGTAAAGAGCAAAAACCAAATGAGAGAAGATAAGCATAGAAGACAACCAGAATAATACCATGAAATTTCCCAAGTGGTTGGAGGATAAGCTGTTCCTGAAAAGCCGTGGCCCTAAATAGGAGGCTACTTAACATCATATGAGAAAAAAATCTATCATTCCAACTAAAAAACATGGTTAGTTAAAGGTAGAATTTGAAATACTCACGGAACTCAAAAATCCCAATTTTTTAATTATCTAATCGTGTGTTAAACTTCTATTTCCCTTTTCTTACCACCCATAATTCCTTAAATCAATATACTTCATTGTCAAGCAATTGTGATTCTCCGAGGATTGGTAGCCTGAAAGTAGCGATATCACCCTTCGCAGCTCTTCCAGTACATCCTCCTTGCTATTGCACCAGAAACACAAAAGCCATGCTGTCAAAGGACGGAAAAAGTGGTTAAGGGATTCTACGAATTGTATGAAGATTGAAATACTCTCTTTGACAGCTACGTCCCTAAAACAGGAAGAACGAAAAAGCAACTATTAAGTTTCTTGAGGCGATCAGACAACGGAACCACTCCTCACGCCCCCGAATAAGTACCCCTCAAAGACCCTTCACTCAGTGTACCTCCTGATGAAGAACAAAACACATTCCAAGGAAAAACCCCTGAAGCGTCAACTCATCGCTGCAATATCTATTGAGGCTTCAAAAGGTGAAAAACATAACACAGGTTGTAAATCTAGGTCCAGGGTATTTAGATGAAAATCCACTTCTTTCAATCTATCCGTAATCCTGCTCCCCTTATACATAAATATCCCGCTCTAATAACTATTCCAAGTGTTTCCTACCCCCCTGATGGAGTATGTCCGCTGCGTCGCAGTCAAGTTGTCAATTCGTGCATCACTTTACCCTGTCCTCGACTACCCCATTCGACTCACATAAACACCCTATTATTACCTCAGTTACTACCGTATCTCACTCATGTTATACTAAAAATACCCCCATTTATAGCTCATTATGCTTAGAAAGGTTTTATACATACCGACAGGCCTAAACGACGAGTGAAGACACCTTATGGTTCAACTGTAATCGAGCACATCTTTTAAGAGTTTGCATGAGCGAAGATGTTGGTTATTAAACTCAAGATAGCAAAAATATGGAGGTACATTACGAGAACCGAAGACAAAGATGAAAGAAACAGAAATAATGACAGTCAACAGTTTGATCGAGCACTTATACCACTGAACGAATGACTCGGATCAATGTACACAAGATACATTGCATAGGAACTCTACACACTTCGTACTCAAACTTTGTTTAATTAACTAGACACTACATTGTATTTTCTAATTCTACAATATTCCACCATGAGTTATATTTGTTATAGGCAATAACCTTAGTTGCTGACTTGGTCACGTATATGATAAAGGTAAAGAGTGAGAATAAAATAGTTCCCTCTTAGAAAAGAAGGCTCGCGGAGGTTCTGATTAATATACTTTTCTTGAGACATTATGAGAG
>NW_017670310.1:871121-1058047 GCF_001879085.1 Nicotiana attenuata
GGCAGATCCGTCAGCTGAGATTCAAGAGTTTCCTTCTGTTCGTGTTCAGTGGAGAGGCCAGCCTGCTGAGGCATCGACCTGGGAGTCCGAGTCCGATATGCGGAGCCGTTATCCCCATCTTTTCCCCGACTCAGGTACTTCCTTCTTATGTCCGTTCGAGGACGAACGGTTATTTTAGAGGTGGAGGATGTGATGACCCAAAAAGTCATCACTTGTTTTAGAAACAAATTCAGTGTTCCGAGGCCTAGAAACCTCCTTTTTTTGTCTCACCTCGATTTGCATGTGCAGTCCGTATAATTTTTCAAAACGTTTTCATGTGAAAAAAATGGATTAAAATTTGAAATAGCTCCATTATGTCATTTATGACTTGTGTGCATAATTTGAATCATTCCGGATCCATTTTATATGTTTCGGCGCAAGTTTTGTAAATTGAAAAGTTTGAAACTCATAAGTCCGAATCGAGGTGTGAATTGACGTTTCAACATTTCTTGGAATGATTTGAAACCCTAGGTAAGTCCATATGATGTTTTAAGACTTGTTGATATATTTGGTTGAAGTCCCGAGGGCCTCGAGTGGATTTTGGATGGTTGATGGAGTTTAACTTGGGCATTTCAAGAATCATTTGATGTCGTTTCTTCAAGAATAAGTGGTATCATATTAAGCAAATGAACTTCAAATTCAGTTTTGATTGAAGCATTAGATCCGTATCGAAATTTCGCAGCCATAGCAAAAAGAATCGTCCAATTCGGACATCGTATGAGAGAGTTATGCCCATTTTTGTGTCGGGGAAAAATAATTTCCCATCACCAGCGCCCAGGGTAGCGCGGGGCGCCATCCATGGCGCCGGGATTATTTTTGGGTACTGGAACCAGCGCCACAGGCAGCGCCCGGCGCCACCTGTGGCGCCCGAATCGTAAAATGCTATAAACGGGGGTTTTGGCCATTTTTGACAAAAATAGAGTTGGGGGAGCTCGGTTTGGGCGATTTTCAGACGGGTTTTCACAAATTTGAATGAGGTAAGTGTTATTTATCATAAATCCTTTATAGATCATGATTCCATACTCATTTACATCATGAATCCATGAATTTATGGAAGAAAAATCAGATTTTTGCCAGATCTTCCAAAAATAAAAATTTAAGATTTGAAAGCCAATCCGATGTCGGAATTCGATAATTTTTGTATGGTTGAACTCGTATCGGAATGGGTTATCATATTTTGTCAGTTTCATATGATTCCGAGGAGTGGGCCCCACGGGCAATTTTTGAGTTAAATTTCGGAGTTAAATCCGAAAAATTATTAAATTCATATGGAATTAATTTCTACTATTTGTATTGAGTATATTAAATTATTTGTGACTAGATTTGAAGCCTTCGAACACGAATTTTCAAGGCGAAGGTTTATTGGAATCTTGAATTTGGTTGCAAAGCGAGGTAAGTGTTTGATCTAACTTTGGCTTGAAGGAATAGGATTAGAGTGTTATTATTTGCTAATTGCTAAATGATCGAGTACGGTGTATAGGCATGGTGACGAGTATCTATAGCACTTATCCTGATATTGTTATGACTCTTCCATGTTAATTGATGTATTCTTTGTAATGTGAAGAGTATGAGGACTAATTACGAATTGTAAATTCTTTGGAGCGTTGGCTCGAATGATAATAAGACTATTGAGTAAGAAATGAAAGAAATAGAAAGAGATGTGATTAATCCCTTGCCGGGATGGTTTGGGTATATTGATTATCTCCCTTGCCGGGAGGTGAAAGTATTGTTGTTGCTCCCTTGCCGGGATTTAGTTGTTAATTGTGTAATTCCCTTGTCGGGACATTTCTTATTAATTGTTTATCCCCTCGCCTCGTTTGGTTGTGAGTACTGTTTGGGTGAGGAAGAGTGATAAGGCACGAAGGGTCATTCCGTGCCATATTTTGATTATATTTGCACGAAGGGTCATTCCGTGCCATGTTTTGATTATATTTGCACGAAGGGTCATTCCGTGCCAGGTTTTGATTATTTATGCACGAAGGGACATTCCGTGCTCTGATTTGATTATAATTGCACGAAGGATCATTCCGTGCTATGATATGAGAGTTATGTGAGGGAAAGCATGAAGGGTGATGCCGTGCACTTTATTTGATTGCTTTTGGTGAGAATGAGCATAAAAGCACGAAGGTTGATGCCGTGCAACTATTGATTATTTTTCTGCTCTCATTAGTTATTGTTATTGCCCTGTTTCTTACTTAAATTGTTGACTTTATATCCGGACTGTACTCCCCCAAGTATGCTTCCCTCCCTTTTATCTGTTAAATTTCTTTGTTCTTTCCTTTTATTGCATATATATATATATATATATATATATATATATATATATATATATATATATATATATATATATATATATATATATATATATATATATATANATTTTTGAACAAACTTGGGAAATTCACTTTTCATGCATTTAAGTTTATTAGATTAGCCTTTGTTGATACATTCAAGTAATTTATGACTAGATTCGAGCGGTTTGGCGGTGAATTCGAAGGGTAAAGCGATACTAGAGGCTTGAGTCGAGTTTGGAGCATTGGAGGTAAGTGTTTGATCTAACTTTGGCTTGAAGGAATAGGATTAGAGTGTTATTATTTGCTAATTGCTAAATGATCGAGTACGGTGTATAGGCATGGTGACGAGTATCTATACACCGGTGTCTAGCATGACCGTGGGTCCTTGTATGCACTTATCCTGATATTGTTATGACTCTTCCATGTTAATTGATGTATTCTATGCAAATGTGAAGAGTATGGGGACTAATTACGAATTGTAAATTCTTTGGAGCGTTGGCTTGAATGATAATAAGACTATTGAGTAAGAAATGAAAGAAATAGAAAGAGATGTGATTAATCCCTTGCCGGGATGGTTTGGGTATATTGATTATCTCCCTTGCCGGGAGGTGAAAGTATTGTTGTTGCTCCCTTGCCGGGATTTAGTTGTTAATTGTGTAATTCCCTTGTCGGGACATTTCTTATTAATTGTTTATCCCCTCGCCTCGTTTGGTTGTGAGTACTGTTTGGGTGAGGAAGAGTGATAAGGCACGAAGGGTCATTCCGTGCCATATTTTGATTATATTTGCACGAAGGGTCATTCCGTGCCATGTTTTGATTATATTTGCACGAAGGGTCATTCCGTGCCAGGTTTTGATTATTTATGCACGAAGGGACATTCCGTGCTCTGATTTGATTATAATTGCACGAAGGATCATTCCGTGCCATGATATGAGAGTTATGTGAGGGAAAGCATGAAGGGTGATGCCGTGCACTTTATTTGATTGCTTTTGGTGAGAATGAGCATAAAAGCACGAAGGTTGATGCCGTGCAACTATTGATTATTTTTCTGCTCTCATTAGTTATTGTTATTGCCCTGTTTCTTACTTAAATTGTTGACTTTCTATCCGGACTGTACTCCCCCATAGTATGCTTCCCTCCCTCTTAACTGTTTAATTTCTTGTACCCTTTCCTTTTATTGCATATATATATATATTGAACTGCACAGGTTGGTTTGGTAGTCCTGTCTAGCCTCGTCACTACTTCGCCGGGGTTAGGCCAGGCACTTACCAGCACATGGGGTCGGTTGTGCTGATGCTACACTTCTGTGCTCTTTTGCACAGATGACGGTACTGAAGCAACTTTTGGACCACAGCAGTAGGATATCGATCGGGCGCTGACTTCGGTCCATGGACTTACGAGGTAGCCTAGCTGGCGTTCGCAGGCCGAAGTCCCTTTCTATGTTTCAGTTTGTTTCCATTGTACCGAGACAGACATTTATGTATTTCTATTCAGACTTGTTTGTAGCACTCTTTAATAGTTCGTGAGATAGCGACTCCAGTCTTGGGTAGTGAAATATTAGACTTCCGCATTTTGGGTTTTCAGTTATCTATGTTTTGAAAGACTTCCGCATTTATTTAAAGACTCGTTATTTTATTATTGTTATGTTGTTATCCGAAAATGTATGTTTGGCTTGCCTAGCTCCAACAGTAGGCGCCATCACGACTCCCGATGGTGGGAAATCCGGGTCGTGACAATGGAAGCTGAGATTTTTCTCATAGAAGTAAAACTACCTATTTCATATATCCATGAGTATATGGGTTCCAAAAATAGAAAATGTGTTTCTATATAGGGAAGATTCACTGGGACAGAAGCTAAAGATAGATGCTCGCACTTCAAGTACTCAAAATAGAGGTCACTATAATGCATCATTCACAAAATTGCTTCCACACCAACAACTTAGCTAGCTTTTGGACATAGATTTTATTGAAATTTGAAAAAAGAATTTTTGAAGTTGTGTTGAAAAATAATTTTTGAAAGTTAAAGTTCCGTTTGGACATGTATTTTATTTGAAGTAAAGTTGAAGTTTTCTGAGTAGGAGAAAAAAACTCCTCCAAAAATTGCACTAAATTAAACCAATGTTTGGGAACTTGAATTTATTTTTTCCAAAAATTAATCATATTTCATGGACAAACAATATTTCAAAATTTTTTTTAAAGAAAAATGCCAAAATTATGACCAAACCAGAGGTTAAACACTTCAACAATGAAGAAAATATCAATCGTTGACCTTATCTATATTTTTTAGCTGCCGCCCTCTAGGCACTGCAACAGTTTATACCCCAAATTTTTAAAAAGACACAGAAAATCGTATCAAAGAAAGAATTGTTAAGTTCTCCAAATAGTAACACTGTTACACAAAATGGGACGAAAGGAGTAGTACAACTTTTTAGCGGGTGAAATTCAAAAATAGTCGGATTTACAAGTGGTAATTGAAAAAATAGTCACGGTTTTAAAAGTAATCGAAATTTAGTCACTTTTTATGTAAAGATAATTCTGAACGAAAACACTGTTCAAAATCCAGAAAATATTCCAACATAATATATTGGAGTTCGAGCATAGTATACTGGTCCAGCATAATATACTGGAGTTCCAGTATAATATATTGGAGTTCCAGCATAATATACTGGTGCAGCATAATATGCTGGAAGTTCATACACATGTGTTCTAATCTCTAGTATATTATGCTAGAACTTTCCGTGAGTGGAGTTCCGGCATAATATGTTGGAAGTTCATACACAAGTGCACCAATTCCCAATATATTATGCTGGAACTTTCCGTGTTGTAGCAAAATAATAGCTATTTTTCAATGACTTTGCAAACGCTAGCTATTTTTCAATTACTAGTCCGAAAAACTGGCTAGCTCGTGTTATTTTCACCCTTTTAGCTAGCCTCTTAAGTGTTACCTCTAAAAGGGATTGTTCGACAATTAGCCGGTTAGATTCAATGTTTACTTTTTCTAGCCAATAAATATATGTATATATTAAATAACCGCCGACTATTTTTAGTTTGAGAGATTAGTTGGGCAACTATTTGGGTTAAGTCCTATCTCTAAAATTTGGGTATGGACCTTTAAGATCATATCTGCGTGATGGGCCAAATGCATGGCCGAAAAATGGGAATCTTACATAAATGTCTCAAATAAATTTCAACTTATCAACATTTAGCCATTAATCATAGACTTACCAAAACTAGCCAAAATAATATAAAAATTGAAAACCCAAATAAATAAGGTTCTTTCTCTCCAAAATCGCACGCAAGGATCTCCTTCCATATTTGTAAGCATGATTAGCAACATTAGATGCAAGACGGAAAGAAAATTTTATGGATGAAGTAACAAACAACGTGATAAAATACAAAATATAATATATATATATATATATATATATATATATATATATATATATATATATATATATATATATATAAGATTCCAAAAATCAAAGCAAAAAGAGATATTTTTTCAAAGGGTATGGTTTAAATTCATTGAATAGATGAGTTAATATATAAATTTTGAGGAAGATTTGAGGTGGTTTGGACTGATTTGGTATCAAAATTTGTAGTTAAGATCGAGTTCAAAAAAATCTTCTACGACACATGTATCAAACATGTATCACGCATATATCACACGTACATGTATACATGGATATACATGTGACACACATTTGATACAAATATGATACATATGTGATACACATATCAATCTTTTTATGTTTCATCTTCTACTTCTAATTTTCAATTCAAACCACCTCAAAACTCCGTCAAATCATTCCAAAATTGAGATTCAAACTCCTTAAGATGTATCCAATCTATTATAATAACACCCACTCAAAATAAAAAGCAAAAATTTGACTTCTTTTTAAACTACAAATAGCTAATTGACTAATATTTGTAACAATGGACTAATATTAGCAATATTTAATGAATTGGCTAATTTTTGTAATAAGTTACTTATAAATAGACATAACTAGTAGTTTCACCAGAAAAATTGGGTCTTCGTTATGGATGGATCTGGGTGGCTCAACCAGATAGTAATCAAGTTGTCATATCAAATTCAGAGGTTGGGATACCGAGTTTATCTGAACCAAGTATATTTGATAAAGAGCATAAATTTAACTTCACTAAAATTATAACAACTAGTTGGTCTGATCCATAATTGTAAAAACGCAATAAATTTAATACTAAGAAGCTTAAAAATTGAAGCCAAAGAACTTAAATAACGGATTCACCTCCTATTAAATCAGACAAGGATTTTATCATGTTATGAACCAACCAAATAACTATCCTCTTGTATTATTATAATTAAAATAGAGAAAATAGAGGCTAAACTTTACAATGGGTACGACAACATTGATCATAAAGGCCATGTTACAAACTTAGTGGCACGTCAGAGCCTCGGCTGTCACATTGCAAAAAAAACACTACTACTACAAGTGTACAACTACAACTACGAAATTCCCCACATTATTATTAACGTTTGCAACGAATTCATTCATGAAAAACTCATGTGGCTGCCTCTCTGTTTTCTTCATTACCAAGACAACTCGGTTTGGACATTTTGTGTAAGACTAAACAAACTTCACGTGCTACTTCCCCTTCACCTCCTTCAATTATGGGAATTATATAGGAAATAGGATGTTCCATCGGCAGACACTCTTCGTGCGTCTATGTCATTATATTCTATGTAAACATTATTTTGAGAAATATATTAGGCTTCATCTACTTGTGCTTTTCTTGTTTACATTCAATCTTTATATTCACATTCTAGCACCTCAAATCACATCAAACGAAATATTTGTTTTTGTTTCATATTTTGTGTTTGGACAAAGTACAATTTCTTGAAGAAGTTCGAGATTAGAGCTTAAGATTTCTAACCTAATAGAAAATTGTTTTGAACCTATGTTATGGATTCAATAAACCAAGAGTACGGGGAAAAGAGAAAAGGAGTACCGAGGGAGGGTAGCGTTAATTTGGAAACAATATCAAAAGATCATGACATTTTTCAAAGCAAATCATAGCAAAAATATAAATACTTTTTAAAGAAACTTAAATTGAAAATGAACTATACTATATGACTAGTGTGCATTCCAATAACATTAAATGAATGCGATCTTTGATGGGCGACTTTTCAGACAGTTAATCTTTTCACTTCGCCGCATCACTAATGCAAATTAATGGACTAAAAATACTACTTGTTTTGTTCACTTTTACTTGTCTACTATACTAAAAATATATTTTCACTTTTACTTATCTATTTTAGCAAATTAAGAGAAAGACAATCTTTCTTTCATGTTTTATCCTTATCATTAACTACTCATTTCTCAAATCATTTCTCAAGACTTGTTGAAATGCTTATTATTAGGGGTTATATGGTAAATATATACTTCATATTAGATGATGTAGTTTGACTCGGCACGGAGTTTAAGAAGAAAGAAGAAGACTTTTGAAACTTGTGGTCTTAAAAGCTTAAGGGGTAAAAGGTTTGTGGGGCCATGCCATTTGTGTGGCTATAAAAGCTTCTCATTAAGGGTAAATAGGTAAAATGAAGAGTTTAAAATTTGAATTATTTCCAAATTTAGAAATGTGTCATTTGTTTTGGAACAGCCTAAAAAGGAAAGTACCTCATCTAATATGAAACGGAGGGAGTACTAATTATTATTTCTTAAGGGACGTGTAAAGTCAAAAATAGACAAATAAAGTGAACGGAGGAAGTAATAGAAAAACTCTTAGTAACTTTCCGGAAGACATGCCACTTTCGATATTAAGTATTGTTGGATTATTTAATACTCATTCCATTCATTTTTAGTTGTCAAGTATTCTAAAAATAAATTTCTACTTGTCACTTTTCGCATATCAAGTGAAAATAATTTATTTTTCCTGTTTCGTCCTTAGCGTTAATTAATCATTCCAAATCATTTTCCAAATCCATTAACGGTATACACCAATTAATTAATATGAGTATCATGGTAAATTATGCACTTTAATTATTACTAGTTTTTAAGGAGTGTGCAAAGTAAATAGTGAACAAGTAAAAGTCAAGATTCTCGGTCTCACCCGTCCCACAAAAAGTAAAGATTCTCTGTCCCACGTGCTAGCTAAGGCGTTATCTCGGACATTGTTGCTTGTTTCTGCTCCAAATCACAAAATTTTCAACTTTCTAAAAACCTTAAATCGAGGTATTTCAACTTGTTTTAGTTAAAACTTGTATAAAAAAATGCATATTAGCTGTTTTTTATGTGCTCTATGTTATTTTGTGATTGTTTTGCGATTTAACTAATTTGTTATTTTTTATCCGGACTATAGTATTTTTGTGCTAAAAAAATTCGTAAAATAGAGAAATTGTTATTAGTTGTTGAAAAAAAATGTTAATTAGTTACTTTTTACTGTGGTATATGTAATTTCGTGATTGTTTTGTGATTAAATTGATTTGTTTTTTTTATCCGGTTTAGATTATTTATTATCTAAAAGACTAGTAAACTAGATAAATTGTTACTTTAGTTCCATGTAGTGGTATCTTGTGGCCTAATGCAGTGCTCGTAATTGTAATGTAGTGACCTTTTAGCGTAGTAAAACGTAGTGCCCTTTAGCGTAGTATCCTTGTAGTTATATAAATTAATCATTTAAGTATCTCTTATTCCCAAAAATACGTCAAAAAGCTGATAGTTCAAACACAAGTTATCTCCAATTATAGTCAACAAACGTAAGAACATAAGAATTAAGGATACATTGGTGCTACTCGGTCTCAAATATTGTGTCTGGAACCAAAATGTGAATATTTAATAATTAAATCTTGTATAGTATGAGAATTAATTATTTAATTTTAGTATAGAAAAAAATAAGTCAGTAAGAAACAAACATATAAAATAATAAAATTAACATATTAAATAATAAAACTAACATATACAATAATAAACTAACATATAAAATAACAGACCTATTGAGTGAAAAATCGAAAAAAAATTCTCATCATGAACATAAGAATTTAGGATACATTGGTGCTACTGGGCCTCAAATATTGTGTCCAGAACCAAAATATAAATATTTAATAATTAAATCATTTATAGTAAGAAATAGGTGAATAACTAACAAACATATAAAATAATAAAACTAACATATAAAATAACAAAACTAACATATTAAAGTAACATATAAAATATAAAATTATAATATTGAAAATGTATCAACCTAATTAACAATATAGTAAAAATATCGAATAAAATGTAATATTCAAGTTATTGCAATATATTTAAGCAATAGAAAAGAAAAATAATGTAATTAATTTTGTTCAATTTACAGTAGTCGTCATGGAGGTTCCGCCTTTACATCCGGGACCTACCTCCCTAGAGCTACAGCTACAGGCCGAGCATAGGTCTTCCTATATATGGAGGGGCAGTTATTCGCCCAGACTTTACATTCTAGCAGAATAGACGGTATGTGGAACTTTCTTATGGACCGCCAGCTCCATCCCCGTGTAGTCAGACGCCTGCAGGATATGGGTTTTTATAGGATCATTGTGATCGGCCGGCTGCAGCTGGATTGGTCGTTGATACGGCTTTGATAGAGCGGTAGCAACAAGAGACGCACACATTCCATTTGCCCATTGGCGATGCCACTATCACGCTGCAGGACGTGGAGGTTCTGTATGGGCTGCCGGTTGATGGACTTCCTGTTGCTTTGCCGCAAGGCATGAAAGATTATACGGGAGATCAGTACCTGGAGACGTTGCAGCGTCTCACACGTTTCCTGCCAGAGGATGAGGGTGCATTGGTTGGGGCTAGTCGTCTTGCATTGACACCCGTCCGGCTGCATTTGGAGGCCATGCATGATGACATTACTCATGATACACCGGATGTTCATGTTAACCGGTACACGAGGTCGTTGATGCTGCTTATGTTTGGAGGCGTATTGTTCCCGAACACTTCGGGAAACATAGTTAGCTTGAGATTTCTTCGTCATCATGAGCGGCTAGATGATTTACATCAGTACAGCTGGGGTGCTGCTGTTCTTGGTTACTTGTACAGGCAGATGTGTCGGGCATGCATGGGCACCCAGCGAGGCATTGCAGGATTCATGTCACTGCTGCAGGTGAAAATATAGTCAAATACTCTTTTCATTATAACATACATCATAAAAATATACCTTAAATTATATGTCCAAATTGTATATTAGGTTTGGGCCTGGGAGCGGTTCCTGCAGTTTCAGCCACCTCTACCACCTATAGCTCAGGATGCACCACCTCCACTATTTCTCCCTTTGGCTAGGAGGTGGGTTGATTGGCGGAGATACAGACACGAGTACGAGGCTCGACATAATCTCCCCTATAGCAGAGATTTGTTGGATTTGCTGGAGGACGCGCAGGTAATTCTATACTTAAGTTTACTTGGCTTGGATTTATATGTGTTGCGTATACTCACGGTTCCTGTTTTTACGTAATAGTTCATTTGGAGGCCATACAGCGACGAGCTAACAACTGGTTTGCTCGATTATTGCTCGAGCGGGCGACTTATCTGGAGCTCTTCCGTCCCGTCGATGTGTCTCGATATTGTCGAGCATCATGCCACCGAGCGAGTCCTTTGCCAGTTTAGTCGACCCCAGCATGTACCTTCACCGCCCGCTTGGCTTATGTCACGACCCAATTTCTCCCTCAGTAAATTGTTGTGACGACACCTAGTCTTTACGACTAGGTAAGCCTAACACTTTGCGGAAATGAAATAAAAGCATGAACATTAACTACTAACAGTAACAATTATCTAATAAACAACTGAATGCCACTCGGCAGATACAATTATCACCTCTGAAATGTACTAGACAATTTCCAAAACCCGGAATACCGTAAGTTACAAGCTACTAAGAAGTCTTAGCTGTTCTATACATCATTTCTACAGAAAGATGGAAAAATGAACATAGGGAGATAGAAGGGGACTCCGAGGATCTGCAGGCGCGGGCAGATGTACCTTGAAGTCTCCAATAAAAAGCAGTGACTGCAACTAGTGATGAGTCTGGTAAGATGAACCTGGATCCGCACACGAAAAACATGTGCAGGAAAGAGCATGAGTACACCACAATGGTACCCAATAAGTGTCAAGCCTAACGTCGGTCGAGTAGTGACGAGATCAGGTTACATACATACATATATATATATATATACACACATACATACATACATACATACATATATATATATATATATATATATATATATATATATATATATAAAATTTAACAGAAAGAAATATCGCAGTAAGAATAAATACTAAAATTTAACAAGAATATATGCATAGAAGAACAACAGCTCAAAACACAAGGATAACAATAGGGGATCTCCTAAGATACGGTCCTGTAGTCCCAAATGTAAACGTGTAGGGGGTCTCCTGGAATACTGTTCCGTAGTCCCAAAGTAAATTGCAGTGCTGAGAGATCTCCCGGAATACCATTCCGTAGTCCCAAAGTAAAATGCAGAATAGGGGGATCTCCCGAAATACCGTTTCGTTGTCCCAAAGTAAATATGCAGCTCAAACAATAGAATTACAACTACAACACGAAAATCCTACAATTTAGACTAAGTACAATTCAATGAAGAAGCGGGAAATTTCACTAAGCATGCTGCACAGAGTTCAGATAAGCAATTAAGACACGTAGACATGATGTCCTAAACTAAACAGGATAATTACATATGCTAGTATAGCTCAATTGAAGGAAAACAGATATTTTACTTAATGAAAACAGAGATTTTTCAACAAACAGCCCGTGTACGCACTCGTCACCTCACGTATACGGCGCTCATATATCAAAGAGTATCAAATCCTAAGGGGAGTTCCCCCATACAAGGTTAGGCAAGCTACTTACCTCGAACCAAGCTCAATTCAAACCGTCACAATGCTCTTTCCACAAATATCCGACTCCGAATGGCCAAAATCCAATGATTTCCTCTAAAAATCTTTCGAATTTTCTCCTTCTACCGAGCTCCCAATTCAATTTTGTGATATGAACTCAAAACCCTCATTTTTGAACTTTAAATTCTGCCCAAGTAGGCCCATCTTCGCGAACGCGGTCAAACCATCGCGTTCGCGTTGAACAAAATTTCATTGACCAAATATTTCTCTTTCGCGAACGCGATTAACCCATCGCGAACGCGTAGTTTCACTTGCAAACCCCTTCGCGAACGCGTGCAGAACTTCACGATCGCGTTGGCTTAAAAGCCTGGAGCACCTTCTGGCCGCTCTCCTTCGCGAACGCGTAACACCTACCGCGAACGCGTAGGCCTAACTCTCCATAACTTCACGAACGCGTGGACCTCTTCATGAACGCGAAGGCTAAATCCTCAGCCACCCTCAACTCCTCTACGCGAACGCAGGAGAATCTTCGCAAACGCGTAGAAAGAAACCAGACACCAGAATCACTGAAGCCATCAGCCATCTTTCTAAGTCCAATATTGGTCCGTTAACCATCCGAAATCAACCCGAAGCCCCCGGGACCTCAACTAAACCTACCAACAAGTCCTAAGACACCATACGAACTTAGTCTAGCCCTCAAACCACATCAAACAACACTTAATTCACAAATCACCCTCCAATTCAAACTTAAAGAACTTGAAACTTCTAGATTCAACAATCGATGCCGAAACCAACAAAACCACGTCCGATTGACCCCAAATTTTGTGCACAAGTCATAATTAACACTATGGACCTAATCCAACTTCCGAAATTGGTTTCCTACCCCGATATCAAAAATTCCACCACCGGTCCAAATCTCCGAAAAATTAACTTTTGCCATTTCAAGCCCAAATGAGCTACATACCTCCAAAACAATCTGAACACGCCCTTAAGTCCAAAATTACCTAATGGAGCTAACGGAACCGACGGAATTCTATTCAGGAGTCTTCTTCACACAGTTCCAATTACGGTCCAAATTCTATGACTTAAGCTTCAATTTTAGGGACTAAGTGTCCCAAACAGTTCCAACAGCCAAAATGAAACCTCCCGTAAGTCACAATAGCAGAAATAGATACGGGGGAAGCAGTTAATAGGGGATTGGGGCTCTAACACCCAAAACGACCGGCCGAGTCGTTACATCCTCCCCCTCTTAAAACAATCGTTTGTCTCGAACGAGCATAGAGACATACCTAAAGTGGTGAAAAGATGAGGATAACGGTTGCACATGTCCTGCTCGGTCTCCCAAGTCACCTCCTCGACCAGCTAACCCCGCCACTGATCCTTTACTGATGCAATGTTCTTTGACCTCAACTTTCGAACCTGCCAGTCAAAAATAGCCACTAGCTCCTCAACATAAGATAGATCCTTGTCCAACTGGACTGAACTGAAATACAACACGTGAGACGAACCGTGTCCCTAAGGATAAACAGATAGGGGTCATCATACTGACGCTCTTTGATACGATCATAAAGAGAAGACCGAGAGACCACACAAGCCAATACTCGACTAGGCTAAAAAAATATCCAATCTCAAAAATTGGCTGGCTAAGGATTGAACATCCAACACCATAGGCCTCTCTGCTGCTGGTAGATAAGCCAAACTCTCTACCCGGCGACTCAAATCATCGGCCACCACATTGGCCTTCCCTGGGTGGTACAAAATGGTGATATCATAATCCTTAAGCAACTCTAACCACCTCCTCTAACGCAAATTAAGATCCTTCTACTTGAATAAATGCTGCAAACTCCTGTGATCAGTGTAGATCTCACAAGGAACACCGTACAAATAGTGCCTCCAAATCTTCAAGGCATGGACAATAGCAGCTAACTCAAGGCCGTGGACAGGATAGTTCTTTTCATGTACCTTCAGTTGTCTGGACGCGTAGACAATCACCCTACGGTCCTGCATCAACAACGTGCTGAGGCCAACTCGCGATGCATCATAATAAACTGTATAAGACCCTAAACCTGAAGGCAATACCAATATTGGGGCCGTAGTCAAAGCTGTCTTGAGCTTCTGAAAGCTCTCCTCACACTCCTCTGTCCATCTGAACGGAGCACCCTTCTGGGTCAGCCTGGTCATATGCGCTGCAATGAATGAAAATCCCTTAACAAATCGACGGTAATACCCCACCAAACCAAGGAAGCTCCAGATCTCTATAGCTGAGGATGGTCTGGGCCAACTCTGCACTACTTCCACCTTCTTCAGATCCACCTTAATCCCTTCACACGATACCACATGACCCAAGAATGCTACGGATCTAACCAGAACTCACATTTAGAGAACTTTGCATATAACTTCTTTTCTCTCAAGGTCTGAAGCACTGTCCTCAGGTGCTGCTCATGATTTTCCCGACTCCAGGAGTACACCAGAATGTCATCAATAAAGACAATAACGAACGAGTCAAGATAAGGCCGAAATACACTGTGCATCAAATGCATAAATATTGCTGGGGCGTTGGTCAAACTAAATGACATGACAAGGAACTCGTAATGACCATACCGAGTCTTGAAAGCAGTCTTCGGGATATCTAGTTCCCGAATCTTCAACTGATGATAACCTAAACGCAAGTCGATCTTGGAAAACACTCTAGCACCTGTAACTGATCAAATAAGTCATCAATATGAGGCAAAGGATACCGTTTCTTCACTTTGACTTTGTTCAACTGGCGATAATCAATGCTCATACGCATAGAACCGTCATTTTTCTTCACAAACAAGACATGAGCACCCCAAGGTGACACATTGGGCCGAATAAAGCCCTTATCAAGCAATTCCCATAACTGTTCCTTAAACTCCTTCAACTCAAGAGGGGCCATAGGATAAAGAGGAATAGAGATGGGCTGAGTGCCCGGCAACAAATCAATGCTAAAATCGATATTTCTGTATGGCGGCATGCCTGGAAGATCAGCTGGAAATACATCAGGGAAATCCCTCACTATTTGGACTAAATCAACTGTAGGGGTATCAATACTAACATCCTCACATGGGCTAGATACGCGTCACACCCCTCGTCAACCATTCGTTGAGCCTTAAGAAATGAAATAACTCTGTTGGGAGTGTAATCTAAGGTAAGCCTCCACTCCAGTCGTGGTAATCCTAGCATAGCTAGCATCATGGTCTTGGCATGACATTCAAGAAAAGCATAATGGGGCGACAACCAGTCCATGCCCAAGACTACGATGCTGAGCAATAATAAATCGGCTCTGGTCTTAAAAACCACTAAGAGTAATCAAACACGACCGATATACGCATTCCACAACAAGTGAATCTCCCATAGAAGTAGACACATAAACAGGGGAACTCAAAGAATCCCGAGATACGCTCAAATGCGGGGCAAAATAAGATGACATATAAGAATAAGTGAAGACTGGATCGAATAGAACCGATGCATCTCTATGGCAGACCGGAACAATACCTGTAATGACAGAATCGGAAGCAACGACCTCCGTACGAGCAGGAAGGGCATAGTATCTGGCCTGGCCTCCCCCTCTAGTGCGATCTCTACCTCTCTGAACTCCACCTCGAGCTGGCTGAGCAGGTGGAGTGACAGCCGGTGTTGTAATCATAGCCTGGGAACCTTGTGGAGCACGTTGTGGCCGAGAAGTCTGTGGAGGTGCACCCCTCCTATGTCTGGGGCAATCCCTCACCATATGGCGAGTGTCTCCACACTCAAAACAAGCTCTGGGAGGATGTGGAGGCTGTGACTGGCTCGGGCTAGGTCTGCTGGACTGACCGCTAATAGCACCCCGTGCAGGAGGCATACTAGATACTAGAGGTGCATAATAAGGCTCCTGAGGTCTAAGAGGAGCTGGAATATCACTAGCGACCGGAAGAGCTGAATGAACAGGGCGACTCACATAATCCTTACCATGACGAACTACAGCTAGGGCACGGGCACCGGAAAAATAGCTAGACTCTCGAGACCTCTTGGCCTCTCTCTCCTCCCTATCCCGAGCAAGCATGCCCTCCACTCTCCTAGCAATACTCACCGCCTGCTGATATGAGATATCCATCTCTAGCTCCTGGGACATGCTAGTCCTGATGCTGGGAATGAGTCCCTCAATAAACCGGCGAGCCCTCTCTCAAACTATAGAAACCAAGGCCGGTGTATGTCTAGCCAAGTCACTGAAACGGACTGCATACTCTAAAACAGTCATAGCACCCTGGCGCAACTGCTCAAACTCCGCACGCCATGCATCCCTGAGGCTTTGAGGGACATACTCTCTCAAAAACATGTTTGAGAACCGAGTCCATGTAAGGGAAGCTGCCTCAACCAGATTGTCTAACTCATAAATACGCCACCACTGATAGGCTGCTCCTTGATAAGTTAGGATTTTACCATGATTTATACCCCTACTTGCTATTGCTTTTGTACAAATTGCTACAAAATAGTCCTAAAATGCTTACAAGTTGTGCTTGATTGCAGGTTTGAGCGACAAGGTGACAAATGTCAAAGATCGGCTCAGAACGGAGTGAAACCTACTCAAGTGTCAATGCCAAATGAAGTTGAGGAACAGGAAAACCTAGCTCGGACCGCACTGATATGCCACGCGGCCGCGCTACGAGATTCAGAGAATGGGTAATTGTTGTTGCAAGCCACGCGGTCGCGCTCCATTGCTGCACGGTCCGCGCCAGTAAGATTCAAGGACCCACAAGTGCAAGCTAAAAGCCCACGCGGCCGCGCTACATATCAATGCGGTCCGCGTGGATGAGAATCAGAGAGCTGGTGATTTGGCCAAGTCAAGCCACGCGGCCGCGCTAAATTTATGCGCGGTCCGCGATCCCCAACTTCAGAGACGAGATTTAGGAGTCCAAAGAGCTGACGCAACCGCGCTACCTTTTTGCGCGGTCTGCGCTGACCCCGCAGGGGTATTTTTGTCCAAGTTTTTCAGCCACTATAAACAGAAACTTTTTCCATTTTTAGGTCAAGTTTTATATACGGAAGGCTGCTGAGCTCGCCTTAGTAATCAATTATTATGTTTGCTTCTTCATCTATTTCTTTAATTTTTGCATCTAGCATGAGTAGCTAAACTCACTAGCTAGGGTTGTGGCTCAACCCTAGTGTGGGTAATTAATGGGTGCTGCAATCTAAGGCTAGATTGATATTGGATGTTTGCTATTTGGGTTAATTTTAGGTTTTTATTAAGGATTGGTGGTTGCAAACACTAATTCTATCTTGGTGGGTTTGACTCTTCTTGAGAGAGAGAGAGTCTATAAACCCCAAAATTGACCCAACAAGGAATTGGGATGGACCCATGAGATATGGTAGTCCCAATTAACGGGTTAAACCTCGAGAGAGTAATTACCCTACTTGAACCCTAGTTGCTTGGTCAACTTGGCCTACCCAATTGACTCTCTCGAGACCGATTGGGTAGGCTAACAAACCAAGCAACTTAGGGTTCAAGTTGGGTAATTACTCTCTCGAGGTCTTACCCGTTAATTGGGACTACCATTCTCATGGGTCCATCCCAATTCCTTGTTGGGTTAATTTTGGAGTCATAGACACTCTTTCTCAAGACGAGTCAAGACCCACTAAGCTAGACTTAGTGTTTGCAACCACCAAATCCTAGTTAAATCATAAAATTAACCCAAATAGCAAACACCCAACATCATTCAAGCATTAAACAATCACACCCATTAATTACCCACACTAGGGTTGAGCCACAACCCTAGCTAATGGGTTTAGCTAGACATAATAGCAACAGAAATTGAAGAAGTAGTAGATAAAATCAACATATTAATTAACTAGAATGTTAATCTACAAGAATCCACGATAAAACAAGATGAAAATGCCCAAAATAGGCTAAAACTTGAGTCTCACGAGTGCAGCTGCTATCTGATATCTAATGCTTAACCTAAAAATAATAAAATATTCTATTTATACTAGGCTAGAAAAACTGGACAAAAATACCCCTGCGGGGCTGGCGCGGACCGCGCAGAAATGCAGTGTGGCCGCGTAGGGGTCTTGGCCTTCGATCACTCACTTCTGAAGTTGGGGATGCGGACCGCACAAAGAGGTAGCGCGGCCGCGCAGGCTAATGGGCGCGGACCGCACAACAATGAAGCGCGACCGCGTGGACACCAGCGCTGACCGCGTAGAAAGGAGCGCTGACCGCGCATGGAAACCCCTGAAATGGATGCTCTCTGAATCTCCTAGCGCGGCCGCGCAGCAAATCAGTGCGGTCCGCGCTAGGTCCTCTTGTCCCCACTTCAATGATTTTTGACACTTGAGCAGGTTTCACTCCGTTTCGAGCCGATTTTTGACTTTTGTCATCTTGTCGCTCAAACCTGCAATCAAGCGCACTTTGTAAGCATTCTGGGTCTATTTTATGACAATTCATACATAAAGCATAGGCAAGTATGGGCATAAAACGTGTTAAAATCACAGTTATCAACTCCCCCAAACTTAAACCTTTGCTTGTCCTCAAGCAAATAAAATAAGACCCACCCCTCAAAAGGAAACATCCAAGTAATTCCAGCTTATCCTAAGGAAGCCTCATCACGCATCAATTGGGACTAACAATTGCCCTCAATACGAATGCATCATTAACACATTTTTAATCTTTTAAGAACTATGGATCAAATGTGACACGAGAGCATCAAGGGTTGACTCATTTCATCAAGGCGCTTTTCTCAAATACCTTGGTCTTTGTGGAACCCAAACTCACACATCCTCAACTCTCCCTAAGCGAACCTCACTTTTTAGAGTAATGACACACAACCCGAGGTTGATGGATTTTTCACTCATTTCTCTCACAAAGAAGGTCATAAGTCCAGCTTTAGGTACCATATGCTTGCCCCTTATGTAAGTATCCACTAATGTAGGCTTCCCTCAACTCAAGATCATATAGGGCTTTTGAGGAGTCATTGTGAAGGCTTTTGGGTGAAGGTAGGACATGTTTTTGTTCATTTAGGTTCAATCTTCCCTTTAGCACTTCTTTTGATTCATTATGGCATACTTTTTGACTCATTTGAGTATTTCACTTCTTTCAATTCTTTCAAGGGGTTAGAGAGACACATTGTCACTCTTTCTTTTGCAATTCAAACCTTTCTCCTTTTTCTACTTTTACACAACCTTTTTCACTTTGTTTTCTTTGAATCCCCTTTTCCGGTTCTTATTCACTTTTGTATTTCTTTTTGTCTTTTTCTCTTTTTCATTGCCTCCCTTTTCTTTTGCTTTTGTGCCTCTTTACCGCATTGATGCCTTTCTTGTCTCAACCCCCCAAACTTAGATATTTGCCATTGCTCAAGGGAAGATTTGGGTGCCAAGAGAGGGTCTCATTGAGAACGGGTATAGGCTTGTAGCTTTGGTTCATGAAAGAAGAAGGTTTAAGGCTCAAAAGGGTTGAACTAGGGATCATTTCATTGGTAGGTCATGGAAATTGTTCAAATTTGGAAGTTCGGATCAAGGAGGGCCTATATTCACTTCTCAAGTCAAGTTTCACCTATGATTTCGCCTCAACAAACATTCAGGGCAAGTTCTAGACCATCGGCTTGGAGCTTAGACTCACAATTCGAATTCTCACCACACACACTCAAGGATTGCTAAAGACATCGAGTTGAGAGCCCACAACGACCTTAGTTCCAATTCAAGCGCACAATGGCCCCACACGACCATATGATGATTGTTTGGTCAACACAAGAGTCTCAAGGCCACAATTTTCACCATCCTAAACACAACATTATGTCTTTGACCATGGGATCAAAGGCAAATGTGTTAGGCCCAAGTGAAGCTTGCCTGAGGTCCTCTTAACTACAAAATATTGAAAATCAAAAGAAGAAAAATCAAAAACGGACTCAAACCCTTAAGAAGGTTGTCACGCCATCTATCATTGGGAAGAGCCACCCGGTTCGCACAACACACTACCCTTGGAAAGAACCGTGGCATTAAGAAAACCAAGGGCTTATTGAAAACACTAAAACCGAAACAAAAGGCTACGAGCCTCACTACTAGGCTGAAAACGAAAAATTTGAACGAAAATAGAAAAACCAAATGAATATGTACAATGGGGAGTAGAATATACAACGGGATGAATATATACATAAGAGTCTAAAAGTAGCCAAAGTTAAAAGTTATATACAGGCCAACTATTTAAAAATCAAAGACAATCCAAAACATAGACTAGAAATGAAATAAATATATACAGTCATCCAGTGTATCAGAATCAAAATGGTAGGGCGCACCCCCACGAATAAAAGCTGGCATTGTCCCCAATGCCAACTACCAAGATAAGCTCAAAAACAGAGTAAAAGGATATAGAAAGGCCCCTCAAGCCTAGTCCACATGCGTGGGGTCTCCTGTCGTCCCTGGATCCTCTGTAGTAGCCGGGACCTCAGACTGGTCTCCGACCTGCTGCTGCTGTGCTGCTGGGACATGAGCTGGATCAAGGACAGGCTGAACCACCGGTGGAACACTGGATGTACCCTCATGAACCTGGGCCACCTCTATCACAACTCCCTCAGTGCTAGGGAGTTTCCTCTTCTTCCTCGGCCTGGGAGTCTCCTCCTGCTGTGGCTGAACTGCTGCTGGATCTACAGCTGGCTCCCCGAAGAGTAAGTCAAGTGGCATCTGATCCGCCAAGAGCTTATCCACATCCTCCCTCAACTTCGTCACTGACTCCTTGGAAGCCTTTTGCTTCCTCAACTTCCTGTGCTCCCTAGCTAGTTTACCCAATGCGGTGCTGTGTGCCCCAACTGCCTTAGCCAAGGCATCCTGTGTCTCCATCATCTTTTCCTGGTTGGCCAGGATCTTCTTCAGTGTCTCCTCAATGGAAGGAGGGATCTCAACTGTGGCAGGGGCTGACTGTGCCTGAACTACAGTGGCCAAGTTTGACAACTTGGATGTCGCAGCTGACATCCAGTTGTTCAAACTGGCTAGAGACTGAGCAAGCTGGTGGGCAGTGAACCGGTGAGTCTTCGATGAAGGGACATCCGGGTCTGCTGCAGTAGATGGACCAGCAATAGTAGAAGGGCCCTGAGGCAATGTCTCACTGGTAGCAGGGATGGTGGAAGGCTCAGTGGACTGCTCAATAACCGCTGGCTCCTCAGACTGGCCAGGTGCGGTGGAAGTGGATGCCTGAGGCTTTTTGGACCTCTTTGGGTTGTCGGGACCCAACTGACTGTACCATGAGTAGGGGGCCACTGGATCTACCTGGACATCAAACCTCTTCTTCTTCACCTTCAATTCTCTAAAGTACAGGGAAAGAGTGTTCGGGAAGGGGTAGTTTGTGTTGGTCTCCTGCCCGACCGTAGAAATCACCCTTGACATGATGTTGCCCACATTCAGAGGAAAACCAGCCATAATAGATGCCACTAACACCGCACGGGGAATAGGAACTGTGTGATCATGAGTGGAGGGATCAAGCCTACTACACACGAAGGTCAACCAACCCTTTGCTTCAAAACTGAACGTGTTTCTCAGAATCTTCTCCCCTGCTTTCAACCAAACTGGGACAGTGCCCGGGGCTGCCAAGTGCTGGGCCAACCACGGGCGAACCTCTTCTTTCATTGCCAGCTTTTCTAAGTATTGGGTTTCGTCCTCTTCGTTGAACCCCAAAAACTCATTCAGAGACTTCCCATCAAACATCACCACTTTGTCCCTCACTTGTGTCGCCTTTGAGTCTTTCACTACATGATAAACATTGCAGTAAAATTCTTTCACCATATGTTCATTTGCGACTATGCAACGTTCCTTGAAGAACCCCCAACCCTCTCTAGTACGGAATTGTGCTTGCACATGTGGGTTTAGAGGAAGAAGATCAGAGTCAATAAATTGCCTCTCCGGAATCAATTTTCTTTTGGGCCACCACTCTCGAAATCTGTGGAAGGCTATTTCACTTACAAATCTATCAGCCCATGCTTCCGGTTTTCTTGTTCTATCAACACCACCAACTTGGGGCTCACCCCCCTCACCATATCCTGCACTCTCCCCAGATAATGAAGCTGTGGGGGAGGTGGAGTATTGTGCCTCACTTCTATCTTCGGACTCATCAGACGAGTCCAAAACTACATTCACCGGTTTTTTGAGGCTTTTATCAGCTGGTCCCTTGGAGGTAGGTGAAGCTGAGGGAGAGTCATGCAATTGGAGCGAGAGAGACATGTGAGTTGGAGCAGATTCAGAAGTAATACTCCGGGATGGGGCATACTCACTCCCCGAAGAGTGGGAGGCAGCTCTATCAGCTTCCCGTATTATCTTGCGGGTCTTTTTTATATTCTCCCGAGTCTGGGGAGTGAGTTTAACAACCCGCTTTCCTTTTCCCCCTCGGGAGGAGCCACCCCTCCCGGGTTGTTGTTCTTTTCCTCCTCGTTGCTTAACCATGATCTGCAAAGAAAAGTCTAACATTGTTAGTTGAAGCATATGCAGTGAATTGGATGGTACAGTTGAAAGCATGGTTTAGAAACAGGGTTGCAGAATAGAAGGGGCGCGGACCGCGCAAAAGTGCCACGCGGACGCGCTGGGGTAGCGCGGACCGCGTAAAACTGGAGCGCGGACCGCGCTTAAGATGTTCCAGAGAAACCCCTCTCTGAATCTCACCAACGCGGTCCGCACTGATTTGGACCGCGGCCGCGCTAGGCTGGCGCGGACCGCGCAGAAAGGACGCGCGGCCGCGTAGGGCAGACAATGAACTGAGTATGGGGATTTTCATTTAAGTCCAATTTTTTTGCTCAAATTATGGGTCCTAATTGTCCCTACTCAGTTACTAATCAAGAATTCATGCCCATTGTTTCACATAAACACACAAAATCTACCCTAACAAGTAAAACTAAGAGAGAAAGAAGAAAATAAGAAGGTATACTAATAGGAAGCAAATAAAAATAAAAAGATTAAACTATGAATGAGATTAGTGAGGAATGTTACCAGGGGTTGTGAAAGTTTTAACTACTTGAAGCAAGTTCTTTTGATGCACAGTGAAAATTGAGAGCTCAGGTAGAAAATTGGCGAAAAGGTTAAAATGAAGCCTAGGTCTCTATTTATAGAAAACACTGTGGGACCCATTACTTACCCACCAGCGCGGCCGCGCAGAAATGGCCGCGGACCGCGCTGGATTTCCAGCATCCTTAATTGCCTGAACAACCCACGCGGACCGCGCTGTTTTGTCACGCGGCCGCGTGGGAAACTTCAGAGAGCATGTAATTTGGGCTTCTCCTGCGCGGACCGCACAAAAATGTCACGCGGACCGCGCAGCTGGCTTCAGAGACTCAGCTCCCATTTCACCAGCCTACGCGGACCGCACTGTTTTGGTGCGCGGCCGCGTAGGCAAACTTCAGAGACCTTAAAATTTTTGCTACTTTTGCCCTGCACTGGTCCAACATCAACCCTGCAACATCTCACAAACCATGAGTTGAAAAATCCTAATCTACAACGGAAAAATAAAAAGAAAGAAAAAGACATGGGTTGCCTCCCAAGAAGCGCCTGATTTAACGTCGCGGCACGACGCATTTTACCATAATATCACTTCAAATGAAGGAGTGCCACCACGTGGCTGTCATCAATCTTCCCCAAGTAATGCTTCACACGATGCCCATTGACTCGGAAAACTTCACCATTTTTGTTCTTGAGATCAATAGCACCAAATGGGGTCACCCCAACAACTTCAAATGGACCACTCCACCTAGACTTGAGCTTTCCCGGGAATAACCTCAACCGGGAGTTGAAAAGAAGAACCATGTCACCCACCTTGAATTCTTTACCCTGAGCATACTTGTCATGGAGGTACTTCATCTTGTCCTTGTACAAAGACGAGCTGGAGTAGGCATGAAATCTAAACTCATCAAGCTCATTCAATTGCTCCACTCGGAGATTTGCTGCAACATCCCATTCCAAGTTCAACTTCCTCAATGCCCACATAGCCTTGTGCTCAAGTTCCACCGGAAGATGGCAAGCTTTACCAAACACCAACCGATACGGAGACATACCAATTGGAGTCTTGTAAGCCGTCCGATAAGCCCAAAGAGCATCATCCAATTTCTTCGACCAATCGGTCCTATTAGCATTCACCGTTTTGGACAGAATACTCTTTATCTCTCGATTTGATACTTCCACTTGTCCACTAGCTTGTGGATGATAGGGAGTGGTCACTTTGTGATTAACTCCATACTTAGCAAGCAATGAATCAAAAGCTTTGTTGCAAAAATGGGACCCCCCATCACTAATAATGGCCCGGGGAGTACCAAATCTCGTAAAGATACTCTTCTTCAAAAATGCTACAACACTTCGGGCTTCATTGTTGGGAAGGGCCACGGCTTCCACCCATTTTGAAACATAGTCCACCGCCACGAGAATGTAAGTATTACCACAGGAGCTTACGAACGGACCCATGAAATCGATGCCCCAAACATCAAAAATATCCACCTCAAGAATTGCATTGAGGGGCATCTCATCCTTCTTGGAAATACCGCCGGCTCTTTGACATGCATCACAACTCTTCACCAGTTCACTAGCATCCTTGAACAACGTGGGCCAATAGAAGCCACAACTCAAAACTTTTGAGGCTGTCCTCACCCCCCCGTGATGGCCACCATAGGGAGAGGAGTGACAAGCCTCCAATATGCTCATTTGTTCACTTTCCGGCACACATCTCCTTATTACTCCATCCGTGCAAATTTTAAACAAATACGGATCATCCTAATAAAAATCCAAACTATCCCGCTTGAGTTTCTTCTTTTGGTTGGAAGAGAGCTCACACGGAATGTTACCTGTCACAATGAAGTTGGCGATGTCCGCGAACCATGGCATTTCACACATAGAAACGGAAAGAAGCTGCTCGTCAGGGAACCTATCATTGATCTCAATACCATCACTTGGTCTCCCATCTTCATCTAATCGGGACAAATGGTCGGCAACTTGATTCTCGCTTCCCTTTCTATCCACAATCTCTAAATCAAATTCCTGAAGGAGTAGCACCCACCTCATCAATCTTGCTTTCGAATCCTTCTTAGTCATCAAATACCGGAGGGCTGCATGGTCCGTGTGTATGATCACCTTTGCCCCCATAAGGTAAGGTCTAAATTTCTCCATCGCGAACACAATAGCCAATAGCTCTTTTTCTGTCACTGTGTAGTTTCTTTGGGCCTCATTCATCGTCTTGCTAGCATAATACACAGGATGGAACATTTTGTTGATTCTTTGGCCTAGCACCGCCCCAACCGCTACATCACTCGCATCGCACATAAGTTCAAAAGGCAAGTCCCAATTAGGTGCGGTGATTATAGGGGTTGTTGTCAACTTGTGTTTCAGTAGCTCAAAAGACTCCATGCATTTCTCATCAAAGATAAACTTGACATCTTTCTCTAACAATTTGCAAAGCGGGTTCACAATTTTGGAAAAATCTTTGATGAACCGCCGGTAGAACCCGGCATGACCCAGAAAACTCCTCACCCCTTTGACAGAGGTAGGGGGAGGGAGTCTTGAGATAACCTCGATTTTGCCTTATCAACTTCAATTCCTTGCCTTGAGATTTTGTGGCCCAATACAATTCCCTCTTGCACCATAAAGTGGCATTTCTCCCAATTGAGCACAAGGTTGGTTTCTTCACATCTTGCCAAAACCCTATCCAAGTTCACTAAACATTCTTCAAATGAATCTCCCACCACACTGAAGTCATCCATGAATACCTCTAAGATATCCTCCACCATGTCGGTGAAGATTGCCATCATGCATCTTTGAAAGGTCGCTGGGGCATTACATAATCCGAATAGCATTCTCGAGAACGCGAACGTGCCATAAGGACATGTAAAGGTTGTCTTCTCCTGATCCTCTGGGGCAATGAGAATTTGATTATACCCCGAGTAGCCATCTAGAAAACAATAAAAGGCCCGGCCCGCAAGACGATCAAGCATTTGGTCCAAGAATGGTAGTGGGAAATGATCTTTTCTTGTCACTTTGTTCAGCTTTCTATAGTCCATACACACTCTCCAACCCGTAACTGTTCGAGTAGGAATCAAATCATTGTTGGCATTGGTCACTACCGTCATTCCACCCTTCTTTGGCACACATTGGACCGGAGAGGTCCATGAACTGTCCGAGATCGGGTAAACCACACCCGCGTCAAGCCACTTGATAACCTCCTTCTTTACCACTTCTTGCATCACCTCATTGAGTCTCCTTTGATGTTCAAGAGATGGCATGCATCCTCCTATGCATGCAAATGCGGGGCTTATTCCCCTGATGTCCGCCAAAGTCCATCCTATTGCCCTTTTTCGCTTTTGGAGCACCTCCACAGTGGCCTCAACCTGCAAGTTAGTAAGGCAAGAAGAAAGAATAACTGGAAGAGTAGAATTAGAGCCCAAGAATTCATACCTGAGGTGTGGAGGAAGTGGTTTCAACTCCAACACCGGTGGCTCCTCAATTGATGGCTTGGTCGGCGGAGTTTTGCGATTTTCAAGATCCAAAGATAGTTTCCTAGGCTCATATGAATATGAACCCATTCCATGCAATGCATTCACTCAATCCACTCTACCGGCATCATCATTGGCATCCATGTTAAGAAGCACGGCTTTAAAAGGGTCTTCAACATTGATCAAGGCACTTGTGTCATCCACTATCACTGCCGTGACAATGTCCACAAATGAACACACCTCCGTACTATTGGGTTGCCTCATTGACTTGCATACATGAAATACCACCTTCTCATCTCCCACACGGAATGTTAACTCCCCTGCTTCCACATCAACCAATGCCTTCCCCGTAGCTAGGAAAGGTCTTCCAAGAATGATAGGCACTTCGAAATCCACTTCGCAATCCAATATGACAAAGTCGGCCGGCAATATGAATTTGTCCACCCGGCAAGCACATCATCGATTATACCTAAAGGCCTCTTCATCGACCGGTCCTCCATTTGAAGTCTCATGGAGGTTGGCCTAGGTTGCCCAATTCCCAAAGTCTTGAAGACTGAGTACGTCATCAGATTAATGCTAGCCCCCAAGTCACATAGGGCCTTAGCAAAGTCCGCACTTCCGATAGTGCAAGGAATAGTGAAAGCACCAGGGTCCTCAAGTTTCGGGGCCATAGAATGCACAATCGCACTAACTTGGTGCGTCATCTTTATTGTTTCACACTCCATAGAACGCTTCTTGGTGACTAAATCCTTCATAAATTTTGCATACCCAGGCATTTGTTCAAGTGCCTCCACTAAAGGGACATTGATTATGAGGCTCTTCATCATGTCTATGAATTTCTTGAACTGATTGTCGCTCTTTTGCTTTGCTAACCGCTGAGGATATGGTGGAGGTGGTCCAGGCAAGGGTGCCTTTGCCTTGGGCACCGCCGGCTCGGGTATATCAATGATGTGTTCCCTAGACGGGTTCACGGTCTCTTGAGTCTCTAACCCGGCCTCATCATCAATATCGATCCGAACATCATTTGTCACTATTGGTTCAACCATATTGTCAACATTCAAAGGTGCTTCATCATCATGCAACTCAACTTCATCATTCACAACTTTATTCTCAACCGAGGCATGCACATCACCGCCTCTTCCACTCCTAGTTGTAACTGCCATCATATGATTGTTGCCCCCCTTCGGGTTCACTACCGTATCACTTGGTAGCGCACCTTTTGGGAAGGTATTTAAAGCTTGAGAGATTTGTCCTATTTGCACCTCTAGGTTCCGGATAGATGTGTTATGCGAAGCCAATTGTGCATCGGAATCTTGGTTCTTTTTCATCATCTGCTCGAACATCATTTCTATCCGTCCCATATCACTTCCAGAAGAACTAGGCCCTTGTGACTGAAAGGGGGGTGGATTGTTTGGTTGTTGGAACATGGGGGGCCTTTGAAAGCCTTGCCCCCTACCACCATTATTCCACCCTCCTTGATTGCTATTGTTGTTGTTCCAATTGTTGTTGTTACCATTCCAATTGCCTTGGTTATTGCCTTGATTACCCCAATTGTTATTTTGATTGCCATTGTTCCAATTGTTGCCACCCTGTTGTTGATTATTGTTGTTCCAATTGCCGCCTCCTTGTTGATTGCCCCAATTGCCTTGGGGGCGCCATTGTTGATTTCCTTGATTTCCTCTATTTCCTTGGTAGTTATTGACATATTGGCACTCCTCACTTTGATCATCAAAACACTCATTCGAATATCCACCACCATCATTGTTGTTGTCAAATTGGTCACCGCTATCTTGAGGTTGTTGTTGCCCTCTTTGCCTCCTTTTTAGCATAGAAACATTCTCCATTGCATTGACTTGGCGCGGGTTTTGTACTTGTTGCAATTGCGCCTTCGCCAACTGATTCATTGTTGTTGTAAGTTCGGCAATAGCTTGGCCGTGATCACTCAACTCCTTATGCAAATGGATGACCGTGGGGTCACCTTGGGGTACATTCGCTCGGCTTTGCCATGCCGAAGAGGTGTCCGCCATTTCATCAAGTACATCACATGCCTCTTGGTAAGAAAGTTTCATGAAGTTCCCACCGGCCAATTGGTTCACAATGCATTGATTTGTGGTGTTGATGCCCCTATAGAAAGTCTGCTGGATCATCGCCTCAGTCATGTCGTTGTTAGGGCATTCCTTCACCATTGTTCTATATCACTCCCAGATCTCATGCAAGGGTTCCGTTGGCATTTGCTTAAAGGCTAGAATCTCATCCCGAAGAGCCGCCATATGACTTGGAGAAAAGAACTTAGCAATAAATTTGTCCGCCAATTCATCCCATATAGTGATAGAATGATTTGGTAACCTTTCTAACCAGTCCAACGCTTTACCCCGAAGAGAAAACGGGAAAAGCCTCAATCTCAACGCATCCTCTGACACGTTTGTTTGTTTGCTGCCCCAGCAAGTATCTACGAACCCCTTCAAGTGCTTGTATGCATTTTGGTCGGAGGCGCCCGTAAAATATCCCCTTTGCTCGAGCAAGGTCAACATGACATTTGTGATTTGAAAGTTCCCCGCCCAGATTCGGGGAGGAACGATGGCACTTGCGTACCCTTGATTAGGAAGAACTCTTGGGACCGCTCTTGGTGGTGGCGGAGGAGGGTCTGGAATAGGATTGTTGTCATGTACATTACCATTGGCATTTCGACCTCTCCGTGGTACTTGAGGTACCGGAAGCTCATCTTGCTCAACATCTTCAACCTCCTCCCCCGCCAAGGCATTGCCAAGAGGGTCATTTCCGTTTAGAGCCATGAGTACCTGATGGATCAACACAAATAAAATTAGTAAAAAGAAGGAAAGAGAAGCAAAACACAAAACTAGCTACACAAATAGTCAACACCGTAAGCTCCCCGGCAACGGCGCCAAAAAGTGATTAGGTCGCAGTAGACTCAACCTTAGGAAGAGTGGGCGCTAATACTTTTACCCAATAGTGGTATCGGGGTCAATTTCCACAGGGAGCTAGGAAGGGAGTTGGATATTTGTTTAGCCTAGAAATGCGAGTTTGCTTCTAATTGATCTTCTATCATTTTTGGGTTTTTCTTTGTGATTATCAACTACAATTTAACAACTACTACTTATAACTAAATTATGCTAAGATACTAAGTCTAAGTTGTATGCAAGATGGAGAAAGGCACTAGGGTCGTGGCATTTACCTAGGTGGTCAACTAACGGATAGAGATTCCTAATATGAGAATGATGATTATGGGGCTTATGATATAACCGTTGCACGATAGCACTCACTCTCACACCTCTCGGTAGAGAAAATGATTTTGCCCAATTGACTCTCTCGAGACCAATTGGGTAGGCTAACAAACCAAGCAACTTAGGGTTCAAGTTGGGTAATTGCTCTCTCGAGGTTTTACCCGTTAATTGGGACTACCATTCTCATAGATCCATCCCAATTCCTTGTTGGGTTAATTTTGGAGTCATAGACACTCTTTCTCAAGACGAGTCCAGACCCACTAAGCTAGACTTAGTATTTGCAACCACCAAATCCAACTGAAAACATAAAATTAACCTAAATATCAAACACCCAACATCATTCAAGCATTAAACAATCACACCCATTAATTACCCACACTAGGGTTGAGCTACAACCCTAGCTAATGGGTTTAGCTAGCCATAATAACAACAGAAATTGAAGGAGAAATAGATAAAATGAACATATTAATTAACTAGAAGGTAAATCTACAAGAATCCACGTTAAAACAAGATGAAAATGCCCAAAATAGGCTAAAACGTTTGTCTCACGAGTGCAGCTGCTCTCTGGTATCTCCTTCGTACCCTAAAAATAGCAAATATTCTATTTATACTAAGTTAAGAAAAACCGGACAAAAATACCCCTGCGGGGTCTGTGCGGTCCGCACGAAGTTGACACGCGGCCGCACTGGGTTGCTTGACTTCTGAGACTTGCCTTCTGAAGATGTTGACGCGGACCGCACAATGATGGAGTGCGGCCGCATGATGACTGGCGCGGACCGCGTGAACTTGTAGTGCGGCCGCATGAGTGGCTTGTGATGGTCTCTGGACTTTTGTGGTGCAGACCGCGTGAGCTTGTAGTGCGGCCGCATTGGCTGGAACTGAGAATGCCAACTCTCTGAACTCCTATGGTGCGGCCGCATGACATGATGGTGCGGTCCGCACCAAGTTCTGAATATCCTTGCTTTCATGACCTTTGACACTTGAGCAGGTTTCACTCCGTTTCGAGCCGATTTTTGACTTTTGTCATCTTGTTGCTCAAACCTGCAATCAAGCGCAACTTATAAGCATTCTGGGTTTATTTTATGGCAAATCATACATAAAGCATAGGCAAGTATGGGCATAAAACGTGTTAAAATCACAGTTATCAGTAATGCTACGACCCTAGTGCCTTTCTCTATATTAATTACAACTTAGTAATATCTCCATAGCATAATTTAGCTTTAAATATTAGTCTTAAAGTAGAAGATATAAAAATCAAAAACCGAAAATGTTAGAAGTGATATTAGAAACACAACCACAATTCTAGACTAAGCAGATAATACAACTCCCTCTCTAGCTCCCTGTGGAAAATCGATCCCGATCCACTATCGGGTAAAAGCTGTTGCGACCCGCTCTTCCTACCTTAGTGTAGTGTTGAGTCGGCAACGATCACTCCTCAAAGTTGAAAGGCAGTGAAAGAAACCCAACTCGACTCTACTATGCCCATAGTGTGGAGGATACGGTGGCACTCCTCCAAAAATCCCCGAGCATCCTCTAATGTTAGACCACTGAATGTAGGATGGTTGTACTTCTTATACCTCTCGAGCCTACATTGCTCCTCCTCTGAAGTTGTTGCCCTACCCTCGGGCTGAACTGGGGCTACAGGTGGTACCGGTATAACCTCTGGAATTTGATCACCCTTGACCCGTTGCTCTGGGGTGCGGGCAGCGGGAGTCTTTGCTCCTCCCCCGGCCTGAGATGTGACTGCAACAAGGGGAATCAACCCTGCCTAAGCTAGAGTGTTGTACATGCACATGAACTGTGCAAGGTCTCCTGAGGAGCTGGAGTAGTAGTAGTAGTAGTAGGCGTCTCAGGTGCTTGTGCTCCAACTGGAGCTACTGGTGGCTCCTCTGTAGCAGCTCGCTCGGGTGCTCTGGCTGCACTACGTGGACGTCCTCAGCCCCGGCCTCAAGTGGTTGTAGTAGGGGGCACGGGTGCCTGGTCATCTCTGGCTGCCGTGTCCTCACCATCCGTGAGAGAATACAAGACAGAAGTTTAGAATTTCGAAGTCAATAATCTTGCACGACAAGGAATCAAATGAAGCGGAATTTTCCTAACAGTTCCATAGCCCCCCGAAGATAAGTACAAATGTCTCCGTACCGATCCGCGAGACTCTAATAAACCGTCCTATGACTGACGACTCCTAAGAACCTAAAGCTCTGATTCCAACTTGTCACAACCCAATTTCTCCCTCCGTGAACTGTCGTGACGGCACCTAGTCTCTACGACTAGGTAAGCCTAACACTTTGTGGAAATGAAATAAAAGCATGAACAACAACTACTAACAGTAACAATTATCTAATAAACAACTGAATGCCACTCGGCGGATACAATTATCACCTCTGAAATGTACCCAAAAATTCCCAAAACCCGTATACCGTAAGTCACAAGCTACTAAGAAGTCTTAACTGTTCAATACATCACTTCGATAGAAAGAAGGAAAATGAACATAGGGGGGATAGAGAGGGACTCTAAGGATCTACGGGCGCGAACAAATGTACCTTGAGGTCTCCAATAAGCAGCAACGACTGCAACTAGTGATGAGGCTGGTAAGATGAACCTAGATCTGCACACGAAAATCATGTGCAGAAAAGGGCAAGAGTACACCACAATGGTACCCAGTAAGTGCCAAGCCTAACCTTGGTCGAGTAGTGATGAGATCAGGTCAGGGCCCTATATATATATATATATATATATATAAATTTAACAAAAAGAAATATTGCAGTAAGAATAAATACTAAAATTTAACAAGAGTATATGCATAGAAAAACAACAGCTCAGAGCATAAAGATAACAACAGGGGATCTCCCAGGATACCGTCCCGTAGTCCCAAATGTAAATGTGTAGGGGAATCTCCCGGAATACCGTTCCGTAGTCCCAAAGTAAATATGCAGTGCTGGGGGATCTCCGGGAATACCGTTCCGTAGTCCCGAAGTAAATATGCAGATCAAACAAAATTAAAACTACAACACGAAAAATCTACAATTTAGACAAAGTACAAGTCAATGAAGAAGCAGGAAATTTAACTAAGCATGCTGCACAAAGTTCAGATAAGCAATTAAGACACGTAGACATGTCATCCCAAACTAAACAAGATAATTATATGCTAGTATAGCTCAGTTAAAGGAAAACAGATATTTTACTTAATGAAAATGGAGTTTTTTAACAAATAGCCCGTGTACGCACTCGTTACCTCACGTACACGGTGCTCATATATCAAACAGTACCAAATCCTAAGGGGAGTACCCCCACTCAAGGTTAGGCAAGCCACTTACCTCGAACCAAGCTCAATTCAATCCGTCACAATGCTCTTTCCACGAATATCCGACTCTGAATGGCTCAAATCCAATGACTTCGTCTAAAAATCTCTCAAAATTTTGCCTTTTACCGAGCTCCCATTTCAATTTGATGATATGAACTCAAAACCCTCATTTTTGAACTTTAAATTCGGCCCAGGTATGTCCTTCTTCGCGAACGTGATCAAACCCTCCCGTTCACGTTGAACAAAATTTCATTGACCAAACATTTCTCTTTTGCGAACGCGATTAACCCATCGCGAACACGTAGCTTCACTTGCATACCCTTTTGCGAACGCGTGCAGAACTTCGCGATCGCATAGGCTTAAAAGCCTAGAGCTCCTTCTGGCCACTCTCCTTCGCGAACGCGTAACACCTACCGCGAACGCGCAGGCCTAACTTTTGATAACTTCGCGAACGCGAAGGCTAAATCCTCAGCCACCCTCAAATCCTCTACAAGAACGCGGGATAATATTGGCGAACGCGTAGAAAGAAACCAGACACCAGAATCACTGAAGCCATCAACCATCTTTCTAAGTCTAATATTGGTCCGATAACCATCCGAAATCAACCCGAGGCACCCGGGACCTCAACCAAACCTACGAACAAGTCCTAAAATACCATAAAAACTTAGTCAAGCCCTCAAACCACATCAAACAACACCAAATTCACGAATCACCCTCCAATTCAAACTTAATGAACTTGAAACTTCCAAATTCGACAGCCGATGCCAAAACCAACCGAACCACGTCCGATTGACCCTAAATTTTGCACACAAGTCATAATAAACACTACGGACCTACTCCAACTTCCGGAATCGGATTCCGACCCCGATATAATAAATTCCACTACCGGTTCAAATCTCCAAAAATTCTACTTTTGCCATTTCAAGCCTAAAGGAGCTACTAACCTCCAAAACACAATCCGGACATGCCCCTAAGTCCAAAATCACCAAAAGGAGCTAATAGAACCAACAGGATTTCATTCCGTAGTCGTCTTCACATATTTCCAACTACAGTCCAAATTCTAAGACTTAAGCTCCCATTTAGGGACTAAGTATCCGAAACACTTCCAACAACCAAAATGAAACCTCCCGGCAAGTCACGGTACCAGAAATAGATACAGGGGAAGAAATTAAAGGGGATCGGGGATATAACTCTCAAAACGACCGGCCGGGTCATTACAACTTAGGACACATTGCCAGCGGGATGATCGTTCTAAGGTTGACCAGGCATATGAGGCATGGCTAGAGTTGCAGATCCAGACTTGGGACCAGCGGCATTACCTGATTCTGCCACCCCTTCCAGCCCATCTTATGGATGGTGAGCATGCGTATATTGGCTGGTATCACAGCATTAACCGACTTATCATCAGAAATCTCGTTAATCGCGTTGGCGATCGGTTCGTTCCATACGTCGGGAGGCATGAGGCGCTAGTATGTTATTTGGTATACTTAGTTATAACGTTAACATTACTGTTTCACAATTAATATTTTACATGTTGTGCAGGTTATTGGACTACATATGTTCCACCAGTTGGAACTGCAGATGCAGCAGCATACCGGCGAGGGAGCGGCCGTTTTGCATGACTATGGCCGGCATGTTACAAATTTGGCTGCCCAGACATTATAACGATACCAGGATGATGAGCGCTTAGGACACGAGGCTGATTATATGGTGCCAGAGCAGTACCATCATTGGCCAGTAGTGCAACCTGAACGTGGTCGACGTGGCAGGGGTGTACCACGAGGCGGGGGTGTCCCACGAGGCGGGAGTGTGCCACGAGGTAGGAGTGTCCCACGAGGTAGGGGTGTCCCACAAGGTAGGGGTGTCCCATGAGGTCGTGGGGGTTGGCGAGGAGGTGGTCCCCAGCAAGGGGGCATTGAGGCACCTGTTGAGGATGTTGGAGTTGATCAGTTGGATGACCACCCCGATCCTAGTGATATCCCGTCATTTAGCCTGGGGCTTACTCCAGGGACTTCGCGGGTGACCCCGTCAACTCCATTGTCGATCGTGGGCACGGCCTTTACCTCACATGACTGGGATGCGTATTTTCCTGCACCTCTAGAGGCATCGATGGTTGCTGATGCTCGTCTGGTACGAGATGTGGATAGTGGGCGCCGACATAGTTATGGCTCACCACCAAGGAAAGTTGAGGATCTTCCACAGTATTTGGTTAGTTTATATTACTATTGCTTATATTTTGTGTTTATCTCATTGATTAGTCACAAATATCTTTGAAGCCATCATCTTCGGCTGTCGCGGAGGCCACTATGTGCGACACTCACATGCCTGAGACGGATGATTATATTCAGGAGCCCGCTGAGACCATGGTAATACATTTTAATTATTTGTATGCAGTCAAACCCAACATTACTATTGTATATTTCATATACTAAAATATGTCATTATTCTGTAAGTTACTGCTGCACCGACGACCCCTTCTACCGAGGTTGTCAGCCTTACTGACGATCATGTTGCAGCTCATCCTCCGATAAAGAGACGTCGTGATGATGATGATCCTGATAGTGTAGCCGGGCAGGATGAGATGCGCCTGAGGCCAGCAGCTTCTTTAAAGCAAAAAGGTTAGGGGACACATTGATTTTTTTGATTTTATGTACATATGACAATCAGTAAATAATAGCAACTTTATCTATGGTTTAGCATTATATGCGCATTATGTTTTTATTTCTTGGTTTCTTTGTTATTTTAATAGTAAAACTGGACAAAACAAACATAGCAACTTAACATAATTTAAATTCGATACAACTAATGAAAATACTTGACACGGAAAACATAAAGATAAAATATCACACTCCACACATACATGTGTTTGTTTAGTCACTACCACTCATTATTCTCTTCTCCAACCACTTAAATTTCTCTTCCATTTTATTTTTTTTCTTCTTCCGCCTCTTTTAGTTTATCCTGCAGTGCCGCAATTTGTTGTTGCATTTTAGAGATCTGGCATTGGTATTCAGCGTTCATATTCCAAACATACTACAAAATTGATCTGTAGTATTCCTGGTTAATGGGCTCATCATACCACTCCTCAAACATACAATGATTTATGTCTCCAAACCTGTATAGACACATCCAGTATCTGCGCCCAACATTACCATCGGACCAACATGCCTTCATAATCGCATGTTTGCCACAATAGCACCTTGGTGCGTCATTGCGTCCAGACATTTGTTAATGCAAGAAAAATGAAAAATTAATGGAAAGTTTTGCTATTTGTTTTGGTTAAGCGTAGAAAATAACAAAAATGCGCTAGTCATTTATAGGCAAGAAAAAAAAACACATAACGTGGTATGTAACCGCGCTATGCTTCACGTGCTAACGATTCTTTCGGTACAATACAACTTTTCCAGAAGACAGCTTTTTCAGAACGGCAACTTTATTAGGTCGAAAAGACAATACACATAACGTGGTATGTAACCATGCTATGCTTCGCGTGCTAATGATTCTTTACAGTACAATAATGCTTTTTTAGAGGACAGCTTTTCCAGAACAACAATTTTTTTAGGTCGACTAGACAATACACGTAACGTGGTATGTAACCGCGCTATGCTTCACGTGCTAATGATTCTTTATGGGTATAGGAAAGCTTCTTAAACTGAACCAAGTCATATGTATTTCAAATACCTTTTGAATAAACATTACAACATCCATTAAAAAAATATCACTACGTGTATTAATGTTAAATATCAAAAGGATTGTTTTGAAGGTTGTTTTTTTTAAATGGGTTTATTTTAGATTGTTGTACTGAAGTATTAATGTTAAATATCAAAAGGATTTAACAGCAATAGAAACATAATTTTCTTTCATACATTCTGCAAGATAAACAAGTACATACACTTATTACAACCACATTACGAAAATAAAACACTACGTGTATCCTTGATAGTTGGGCACATTAGATGCACTTCCACTAGGAGCTAGATTACCACCGCCACCCAAACTAGCTGAAGGACATTTACGACAGTCGTGTCCTGTTTGCGAGCATATGCCACATCTACGTGCATAAAAGGAATTACCAACATCCATTTGGTTCCGTATACGTGTTCTTTTTTGCACTTGTAGCTTACGCAAATACTCCTTATTACACACCATTTTAAATGGTTCCGGCGGCCAATAATGCTCAGCACCCACTGGCTGCAACTGCCCAGTATATGTGTTTAAGTACGCATCAACACTATATTGCTTATCTACATACCAGGTTTTCGCGTAACCTGTATGTTGAAAGCACTTCATGGCATGTGAGCACGGCATGTGGTAGATGGACCATTTTCCACAAGAACACAACCTGCTGGCTTCATTTATGGTGTGTGTACTATTCCCCCGATTTTGATGGATAGCAGTGCGAACTTCAAAAATATTTCGCTCGTTGCAATACTGTAAAAATGAATGCCAATGTGCTTGCCTCCTATATTTCTCAAATCTTTTCATTGGTATTGGCATAAATTCAACACCTCTCTCCATCAAATTTGATGCACCTCTATGCCTTTCAACAAACCTCTCCACCATCTATTTGAATGACATCCCCACCACGGCAGTGACAGGCAATCCACGTGCAGACTTCAATAACCCGTTGAAAGACTCTAACACATTTGTAGTCAGGGTACCCCATCGTCTGCCACCATCAGCATGCAATGTCCACTTTTTAAGCTCATATTGCATCAACCAATGATAGGCTCTTTCGTCTTCCTGCCTGATCAATTTCATACGCCTCCTGAATTTGCACTCCTAGTGATTAGTTGCAGCCATCCACATTAAATCATGCAAGTCCTTGTTGGGATGTGCCTTTTGGAAATTGGCTTTCAGGTGCCTCACACAGTAACTGTGGTATGCATACGGTTCCTCCATTCAGGAAAATGCTATACAGAACTTAAAATACTGCCATGCCGATCAGATATTAGACAAATACCTAAACGTTATTTGACAACGTGCTCCTTCAAGTGGTTCAAAAATAAAGTCCACGTCTCTTGGATTTCATTGTCACAAATAGCAAAATGTAGGGGAAATATTTCTCCATTAGCATCTACTGCAATGGCGATCAATAGCTTAATATCATACTTTACATAGATATGAGTGTCATCTATGGATACTACCGGCCGGCAATGCACAAAACCTTAAATTGCTGGTTTAAATGCCCAGAACACGTATTTGAATATATATTCTGGTATTCCCGGACTCCGCTCAAGCTTCCATTCAACAACAGTCCTGGGGTTGAAGTGTTGCAATGCGGCCATGTACCTGGGTAGAGATGCAAATGGCTTATCCCTGTCACCATAAACAATTTCAAACGCACGTTTGCGCCCGAGAAATGCCTTTCTTTTGGTAATAGTACACCCATATTCCTGGTGGACAGATGTAATACACTCTTTGACCTTGTACCTTATGGAGGCTTCAATGTGTGGAATCAAGACAACAGAAATCAAGTCAACATCCAAGTTAAAGTGATTCCCATTGAATGTGTCCATTTCACAATTATGGGTGCCAATGTATTTACCCACAATCCCCATATTTATTTTCTTCTTCCTCGTACGCAACATCCAATTACAACCCGTAAACCATCTACGGCAAACAACCTTGTATACATCCGGAGATGACTCCCATACCATCATCTCACGGTACTCTTTTACGTTGTACATTTTCACCGACCTGATTAGGAAAAAGCATGCCCTTTGACAGCATCGTTGGTCTAGTTTCATCCCACATTAGTGTTCAAATTTCGTTAATATCCCTTGTGAAGGCATCCACATCCGGCATACTTGGAAAATGATCAAGGTAGGGAATATGCCTTGAATGAAACGGCATGTAAGACTCGTACACTCTTGGTCTAACGGGAGGTGGAGCATGCTCCCTCGTCAAATTAGATTCAACATTCTCTTCCTCCTCATCATCACCCTCGTCAGGGAAGGGTGTGTCATTTCCAGACTCATCGGCATTGTTGTCATAATCACTATTCTCTCCCTGACTCTACGCATCTGCCAGATACCGAGTAAATACGTCATCTTCGGGCAATTGAGTAAGGACAGGACCATCAAGTTGCTCGTTTTTACTGCATAACCAAAGAAATAATGAGTTACTGAAATTGGTCCAAAGAATACATATAACTTTATATATTCACTTACAAATCATAATGTGTTGATATCCCATGATGCACATTATCTTGTTGATGCTGACTCCCGGATGGATCACCATGATCCAACACAACAAAACTAGGCATATTCCAACTGGCCATTGTTTCATAATTTGTAAATTTCATATCTGGTCGGTACCCCCTGTTGAATATATGAGTGTTAATACAAATACAATACACAAAAATATACAACGTAACACAAAGAAAAATTGAAGCTTACCACTCGGCTTGTGGATTATGTATACTTGGGGAAAAATTATTTCCTTGCTCCTCATTCGCCTGTGGAGATAAGTTTAGATCCGGCTAAACTTTTTCAGCCAGAACCTGTTCGGTTAAAACTGCTCCAAAATAACCACCTGATGATTGAGGGATTTTCCTACTTTGCGCAACCTCATTATTGCGAACGTCTTCATCCTTGACATACATTTCTAACAGTTTTATCATAATAAATTCCCGGTATTCATCCGGAGTCCCCAAAAAATCTCTCAGAGTTTCATCGTCTTTGATGTTAAACTTAGCATAACAAGCAACCCCTTGCGGAGTCACAGAAAACAGATATCTTCCGGTTATTTTAAGATTCACCCTACGTTTTCTCACACTCATATTTTTACATAACAATGATACCAATTTATCGTACTCCATTGTAAGTGGCAACTTAACATGAGACTGTGGAGATAAACTATAGCTTACTGAGTTATTCGCCACCACAAACTCAACCCCCCCCCCCCCAATATAATGAAACTCTAATTCTTCGTTCTTCAGACATTGTGACAAAATGCAAAACAACTTAACAAAGAAAAATTTCAGAAGACTTGAAAATGTTTATGAATGGATTTTTACAAAATCCTTGACCTCTTTAAATAAGGCAAAAATCAGCCCGGGGGTTCAATTATTTGAGGTATAACGTCTTAGCTTAAAACGTTATACTTAGTTGAATTATTGTTATATCAATTAAGCACAGAAGAATCATTTGTGGGCCCACTTAATATGTATAGCATTTTCGTAAAGAACGCTATATATATAGCGTCTTTTTAAAAAATGCTATATATATATTATGGTCACTATATTTTGTTTCCACATACTTTTGTTCTTTGAGTCCAAAAGAACCACATTTTGGTTCCAGACTCCCAAAAACCAAAATGAAACCATTAGTTACTTCAATGTGAGTGTTCAACAATCAAAATGTTGGTACAAAAGAAACCATAGAAAAATGGTTTTACAACTGTGAGTAGCCTTTGGTTGTTCTACTACTTTCCGGGCAAATACTCATTTCGGTTCAATTTAATTGATTTTTTGACTGTTTTTACACATATTAAGGAATCTATATTTTAACATTAATTAACCATAAAATTGACCATATTAACCTTAATTATTCATTAAAAATATAACAAATACTTCTCGGCTCTTTACTCCAAGAAAAACTCAGATAAAAAGAAGTTAATTCCTTCTTGATATCTGAAAAAATCAAATAATGTGGACCACAAAAAAGAAGCCAAAAAACCAATTAAAGTGGACCGGAGGGAGTATCAATTGTTGAAACACATAAATGTCCTTTTTTCCCATTTTAATGCTTGATATTTGCCTGATGTATATTGGGTTGTAGGAGCAGAGCTAGAGCGGCGGAAGGGGTTGATCTGAGCTCCTTCATTGAAAATTTAATTATATTGTATATACACAACATCAATTTATATATATATATATATATATATATATAAAACAAAATGTTGAATCTCTTGGTGAAAATCATGTCTCCGCCACTAATTGATGGGAGGTAATTTTAATATAGTGCACGTTTGTTTCTTAATCAACAATGTATAAACAACAAGATCAAAGATTATGGACTCAAAATGGCGGCGCATAGGGATGACAAACGAGCGGGTCGGGTCGGATATATGCGGGTTAAAAATGGTAATTTAAAAATATTTTATCCGACTTATATTTAATACGGATAGAATATGGGTTAACCAACAAATAATATGGATATCCATATTATGCATGCCTTCTTGAATATCAATAATTTTGGGAGAATTTCTAGTCACCCAAACTTGAGATAAGTCCTAATTTGAGTTTGCAAATATAAAAGTTAAACTCATTGGTTATCCATTAATTATCGATTTTTTAAGTGGATAATATGGATCTTATCCATATTTGACCAATTCTTAAAAAAATTATTATCCAACCCATTTCATAGTGAATAATAAGGATGGATAACTTGTTTAACCCAATAAATAGTTTTCAAGGTCAAAACAATAATTTTATATGACGGGCCACAAGCAACCAATTCAATCCGAAAGATATAAATTTTCATTAATACAACTTAATAGAGAAATGAAAAATAAATTCAAATACAGATAATATAATAAAAATAAAGCAGAGAAGAAATAATTCTTATTGAATGACCCTTGATAGGCTGATGAGCGGAACATAGCTTGAAGGACCGAACTATGGCTAACTTGGGAGCAAGATGCTATGAATTATAATGTATAAAATTGTAGAGAAGAAAATTAGATTCCCCTAATGGTTATAAAAGTGTGTCTATTTATAAGGATAAATCTAAGTAACTACTCTCCTTGAATTATGGGTCCATTATGAGCGTTTACTCAATCCATCCATTACTTTTGGAAGACTTGTAACAACTGTGTAAGTGCCGGAATTCTGTAACAAGTGACTTAATTTCGTAACTGGTGAGTTACACCATAACTTATGAGTTAATTCTGTAACTGATGAGTCAATCTCGTGCCTGTTGAGTCAATCCTGTGCCTGTTGAGTCAATTCGTGCCTGTTGAGTCAATCTCGTACCTGTTGAGTCAATCTTGTAACTAATTGCCTGTGACGACCCGACCCGTCGTCTCATGAGAACCGCTCTGTTTCCCCCATTTTCTGCTTCGTTATGCTTCATTATCAGTGTCTTGTGTGAACGAGTTGAATTGGGTTAATTTTTGGAAGGAAATGAGACACTTAGTCTCTTTAAGGAAGGCTTGTTTTGGAAAAGTCAACCGGATGTTGACCTATGATTTAGAGGGCTCGGATGTGGATTCGGACGATTCGGTTAGCTTCGGGGGATGATTTGTGACTTAGGAGAGCGATCGGAAGTGATTTTGGAGGTCCGGTGTAGAATTAGGCTTGAATTGGCGAAGTTAGTATTTTGGCGAATTCCGGTTGATAGGTGAGCTTTTGATCCGAGGGTCGGAATGGAATTACGAGAGTTGCTGTAGCTTCGTTAGGTGATTTGGGATGTGTGTGCAAAATTTCAGGTTATTCGGAGGTGATTCGGTTGGGTTTTTGATCAAATGCGTGTTTCGGAAGTTTTAGAAGAACTTAGCCTTGAATCCGATGTAAATTATGTTAGTTTTGGTGTTTTGAGAGTGCAACTAAGTTTGAGTGATCATATGTGAAACGACCCGGCCGGTCGTTTTTGGAATTTACGCCCCGATCCCCCCATAACTACTTCCCCTAAGTTCATTTCTGCTATTTTGGTTTGCCGGGATGTTCGGTGTTAGGATTCGGAGTGTTTTGGGACACTTAGTCCCTAAATGAGAGCTTAAGTGTTGAAAAATGGTCCAAAGTCGAAACAGTGTGAAGACGACCTCGGAATGGAAATCTGATGGTTCCGTTAGCTCCGTTAGGTGATTTCGGGGTTGGGAGCGTGTTTGGAATGTATTTTGGAAGTCCGTAGCTCATTTAGACTTGAAATGCCAAAGTTTGAATTTTTAAAGTTTCCGGTCCGATAGTGAGTTTTTTATCCGAGGGTCGGATTGGAATTCCGGAAGTTGCAGTAGCTCCGTCATGTCATTTGGGATGTGTGTGCAAAATTTCAGGTCATTTGGACGTGTTTTGGTTAGGTTTTTGATCGAAATCGTATTTGGAAGGAATTTGAAGTTCTTAGGCTTGAATCTTTGATTAATTCGGGTTTCCGGCGTTGTTTTAGGTGTTTTCAAGATTGGTACAAGTTTGAATAAGGTATTAGGTGGTATTGGTGCTTTTGGTTGAGGTCCCGGGGGCCTCGGGATGATTCCGATTGGTTAACGGAGGAAAATTTCTAAGTTTGCAGCAGCTGGTATTTTGTTCCTTCTGGTATTTTTGCTTCTACGGCTTGGGAACCGCAGAAGCGGCTCGCTCATCGCAGAAGCGAGTTTGGTCCCCCCCCTCAGGAACCGCAGAAGCGATTATTTATCCGCAGAAGCGGAGGTCTGACCTTTTAAAAGAAGCCGCAGAAGCGGCCAGTGTTTCGCATAGGCGGGACCGCAGAAGCGCTCCCTAGACCGTAGAAGCAGCATTCACTGTACAGATATAGAAATTCGAGGTTTTAATTTCATAAGTTGGAGAAATCAATTGAGAGCTCGGTTATAGGCGATTTTGAGTGGGTTTCGAAGAGAAGATCACTGGGTAACGTTTCTTTCGTCCCTTTTTGTTATATTTCATCATTATATAGTTAAATACATCATTGGAATTCGAATTTAGGATCAAAAAATTAGATAATTTGGGGTAAAACTTCATTGCCTAAACTATTGACTTTTGAGTGGGCATTTGACCTCCGATTTTGGAGATTTTTATATGGTTAGACTCGTGAGAGTATGAGGGTTCTAAAACTGTGAAAATTATTCGATTCCGAGACGTTGGATTGAAGGGCATTTTGGTCATTTCACCTAATTTTATGCCGTAGCTTTGAATTTATTAGCAAAACCAGGTGTTTGCGATGTTATTTACGATGTGTAATTGAATTGAATAGATTTGAGCCATTTGGAGTCGGATACTCGTGGCAAGAGCGTGGTTTCTAGATGATATTGAGCCGGTTCGAGGTAAGTGGCTTGTCTAACCTTGTGTGGGGGACTTTTCCCTTTAGGACATGATCTTTGAATATTTGAATGCCTCATACGTCGAGGACGGACGACCGCCGTACGTTGTAGCCTATTAGTTGTTAACCAACGTTTCTACTTGAAGTATTTAAATGAGATTTCATGTTTACTTGTTCATTTTAAACTGTAAGTTTATACCTGTGCTAGCTTAGAGACTCATGTTTATCTGGCTTACTTGCTAATTGTTTAGCTGTGCTATTTGTACTCTGTGAAGCATGTTAGGCTAGAATTTACTATTTCTTGTCCTGATCTTTTAGCATTATTCTGAGATTATGAGTTGCTTGTTGTTGTGTGTTTAATTTGGGACTACGGGACGGCTTCCCAGGAGATCCCCCTGTACTTGAGATATTCTGGACTGAGGGTGCGGGATACCAAGAGATCCCTGGCACATGTGTTTCTATATATATACTGGGATACCAAGAGATCCCCGGCTTACTTATTGAGGATACCAAGAGATCCTCGGGATACCAAGAGATCCCTAGTGTATATGATGAGGATACCAAGAGATCCTCGGGATACCAAGAGATCCCTAGTGTATATGATGAGGATACCAAGAGATCCCTAGTGTATATGATGAGGATACCAAGAGATCCTCGGGATCCCAAGAGATCCCTAGTGTATATGATGAGGATACCAAGAGATCCTCGGGATACCAAGAGATCCCCGGCTATTATTCCTTGTTGAGGACAGTTTTCCTTGTATTGTACCTTGCTTTCTATTACTGTTCTTCCTTATTTACCTGGTTTAGAATTCTCGTTGTAGACTTTATTTAAACTGTTTCTGTTATCTCATTATTTATTATGTTATCTCAGTAGGGCCCTGACCTTCCTCGTCACTACCCAATCGAGGTTAGGCTTGGCACTTACTGAGTACCGCTGTGGTGTACTCATGCCCTTCCTACGCATGTTTTTCATGTGCAGATCCAGGTACTTCCTCCCAGGTGTATCATCCTCGTGGTGGAGAGTTCTAGTTGAGACTTGAGGTATATCTGCTACGTCCGCAGACCAGGAGTCTCTACTCTATTCCGGCTTTAGCAGATAGTTCCTTTCTTTCCTTTCATGTTGTTAGACATTCTGGTGTAGAGCAGATCATTACATTCTATTAGCCTGTGTTTCCCGTGAGTTTCCGGCTTTTGGGATTTAGTTGTAGACTTCCGCATATTTTTGAGTTGTTTAGGCCGAGTGGCCTTATATACAGTTGTTATTTCCGTATGTTCAGTTTTAATTAATTATTCCGCAAATGTTAATTTGTTATTCCGCACTGTTAGGCTTACCTAGTTGTAGGAACTAGGTGCCATCACGATATGTTCATGGAGGGTGAACTGGGGTCGTGACAAGTTGGTATCAGAGCTCTAGGTTCATAGGAGTCACGGACCACAGGCCGGGTTATTAGAGTCTCGCTGATCGGTACGGAGTTGCATATGGGCTTTGCAGTGGGATGACCACGTACCTTAAGGAGAGTTTGGAGTGACCTGAGAATATTGGTGATTGGTGATTTGGGGCCTACGGATTTAATTAGAAGTATGAGCTATTATGCGGCGGGAGATTTGATATAACGGGAAGGAGCTTCTTGAATGAAGAAGGATACAACATACCTTTGAATTGGAAGAATATTGCCGCACATTTAATTGATGTCCACGAGGGGTGAATGAAATTGTACACCTGGAGAGTGAGCTCAGACTCAGGATGAGTTATTGATGTCGTGGTGATTGTGCCCCGTGCAGCAGCGTTGGGAGATGCCGGGGAGTGATTTCTACAGGTGAGTTATTCTTGTGAGCAGGTTAGCGGTCGCGTGGTTGGCGATGCTTCTGCGAAGAATTCTATTGGTTATACAGTGAAGGGATCGGTCGTGCGAATGTTGTTAATGATTCAGAGTATAAAAAGGGGGTTTCTACAGTAAGATGTCGAGAACTTTGGTGGTTGATTGCGCAAGGTTATGTCAATAAGAGATTAAGAATCCTGGTGAACTCCAGAGTCGTGTAATAGTGGCTTTAAGCTAAGTGGGAGAGTCCCACCGCCTATGATTGGGTTGCATGGTTAACCACTTGCGAGGTTTTCAGGTTGTTAGCATATTTCTGGGTCACTCGGCTACGGGAAAAGAACATAAGTGGTAATTGGAGCAAAGGAATTGTTAATGGGTGCTATGGTTGGCCTTATTGGCTCATGTTCAGACTTGAGAGAAGGATGAGAAAGGACTTCGGATTCGTAGAAGGGTTAGTGGAATGGGCATGTCAGTTGAGGGTGCGAATGTACGCCCAAGGAAGGTATGAAATGGTTCATGGGATTTGAGACAGCATGGTCTCGCGGTTCCAGGTCACCCGGGGTGAGTGCGGATGGAGTGTGTTATGTGTTGAAAGGAGTTATTGTTATTACTAAGGCAATCGGGGTAAATCGAAGGAAGATATATTGGTTAAACATAGTTGAGTTGGCGTATTGGTGGTAGGGGTCAATTCCTTCAGCGTGATCAAGTCATGCGTGTGATTTGTGGCGGTGCGTGTGAGGCTTGTTGGTCGCCAAAATTAATGTTGTTCAGAAGCACTCTTCTGATATGGCCTGTCATGTGTAGGCGGATCCTGGAATGGCCATGGTGGCTCAGGCCACTACTTGGAGGTTTGCATATTCTACGGTTATGAGAATTCACCTAAGTGTTGCTATGGTTCTCCTTAAGTGAGTTAAGTGAAAAGCTTTTAAGTGATGAAGTGTTAGCCTATTAGCGGTACCGAAGTCGTATGTGTCATGTTAGGTGCAGTGAGTGGTATGGGATTCGAAGTAAAGATCAAGGTAACAGCTCGGCGTGGACAAAGATGTCACGAGCTCGGATGAGCAAGAAAAAGAGTGGAATGTTTAAAGTAAATTGGTATTATCTTCAGTGTCACCTGAGATCGATGTGTTGTGAAAAAGGCTTTGCATCCTAGTTAAGGATTCTTGATCGCTTTTCAGCGTTAGTGCGGCCGATGGTTTAGATGTGCGGACCCGTTATTCATTACGGAAGATTGTGGGAGCGTGTCCCGCGGGAAGATTGTATAAGTGTGACATGTAGTCACTTGATTGACTAAAGATTTAAACCAGGTATGAGGATTGTGGTAACATCATTAATTTGAGAATTTATGCCGGGAGGGCACTTTGTTTGTTGGGTTGCGAACTGAGGAGGTTGCTTCGGTTATGATGGTTGTTCTTATGTGTTATGAGGAAAAGGGGGTTACTATGGACCTTTGAAAGGTTATTAGCCAAGTTGGTGCAATCAGAAATCGGCTTGAGATCAGTGGATTGATTTATATGTGAGCAGGGCTTTATATCAGGCCGTTGTGTTCGTTTCAGTCGAGCGTTCCTTATGGAGGAACAGTCGGGGTGTNTTCCTTATTTTACCTGGTTTAGAATTCTCGTTGTAGACTTTATTTAAACTGTTTCTGTTATCTCATTATTTATTATGTTATCTCAGTAGGGCCCTGACCTTCCTCGTCACTACCCAATCGAGGTTAGGCTTGGCACTTACTGAGTACCGCTGTGGTGTACTCATGCCCTTCCTACGCATGTTTTTCATGTGCAGATCCAGGTACTTCCTCCCAGGTGTATCATCCTCGTGGTGGAGAGTTCTAGTTGAGACTTGAGGTATATCTGCTACGTCCGCAGACCAGGAGTCTCTACTCTATTCCGGCTTTAGCAGATAGTTCCTTTCTTTCCTTTCATGTTGTTAGACATTCTGGTGTAGAGCAGATCATTACATTCTATTAGCCTGTGTTTCCCGTGAGTTTCCGGCTTTTGGGATTTAGTTGTAGACTTCCGCATATTTTTGAGTTGTTTAGGCCGAGTGGCCTTATATACAGTTGTTATTTCCGTATGTTCAGTTTTAATTAATTATTCCGCAAATGTTAATTTGTTATTCCGCACTGTTAGGCTTACCTAGTTGTAGGAACTAGGTGCCATCACGACATGTTCATAGAGGGTGAACTGGGGTCGTGACAAGTTGGTATTAGAGCTCTAGGTTCATAGGAGTCACGAAACACAGGCCGATTTATTAGAGTCTCGCTGATCGGTACGGAGACGTCTGTACTTATCTACGAGAGGCTATGTAACTGTTAGGAAAATTTCACTTTATTTGATTCCCTGTCATGCGAGATTTTTGACATCGCAATCCTAAACTTCTGCCTTCTATTCTCTCACGGATGGTGAGGACGCGTGCTACTCGAGGAAGATGACCTTCGAAAAGGTTTAAAGTCAGCAGCAATTGTGGGTTCAAGTGCCACGAAGATAGACTCTATTTAAGGTAGCGGCTGAGCAGCAAAGGATGAGGAAAGACACGTGGGAAGTGTCGGGCGGTGGCTAAAATTTCTAGGAGTCCGAGTATAAGCGGCCAAGGGCCGAGTAGTCGATTAAGGGGATGAGTTCCTTCAAAGTGGGAGAGTGGCGGAGTTGCATATGGGCTTTGCAGTGGGATGACCACGTACCTTAAGGAGAGTTTGGTGTGACCTGAGAATATTGGTGATTGGTGATTTGGGGCCTACAGATTTAATTAGAAGTATGAGCTATTATGCGGCGGGAGATTTGATATAACGGGAAGGAGCTTCTTGAATGAAGAAGGATACAACATACCTTTGAATTGGAAGAATATTGCCGCACATTTAATTGATGTCCACGAGGGGTGAATGAAATTGTGCACCTGGAGAGTGAGCTCAGACTCAGGATGCGTTATTGATGTCGTGGTGATTGTGCCCCGTGCAGCAGCGTTGGGAGATGCCGGGGAGTTATTTCTACAGGTGAGTTATTCTTGTGAGCAGGTTAGCGGTCGCGTGGTTGGCGATGCTTCTGCGAAGAATTCTATTGGTTATACAGTGAAGGGATCGGTCGTGCGAATGTTGTTAATGATTCAGAGTATAAAAAGGGGGTTTCTACAGTAAGATATCGAGAATTTTGGTGGTTGATTGCGCAAGGTTATGTCAATAAGAGATTAAGAATCCTGGTGAACTCCAGAGTTGTGTAATAGTGGCTTCAAGCTAAGTGGGAGAGTCCCACCGCCTATGATTGGGTTGCATGGTTAACCACTTGCGAGGTTTTCAGGTTGTTAGCATATTTCTGGGTCACTCGGCTACGGGAAAAGAACATAAGTGGTAATTGGAGCAAGGAATTGTTANAACAAGCATCAGCTCTGACCTCAGTTCCAAACAAGTAGGGATCGGCTATATGAATCTACACTAACGATGTTTTGAGCTCTATTCCAGTAAATTACAAAGATTTTTGTTTGATGTCTGAATTCGAACCTTATTGATAAAAGTAAATATAAAAACCTACCTTCTCAAATCAGAGATTTTAAAATAATCTAAACATCTAACAAGAAAAATATAAACAAACTACAAACACATAATGCAACTCGATTTCTACCATACCGCAATCATATAATCCTCCAACAAAAACCTTTGTTTCCATAAAGTTACCATCATAAATTCAAACCTTGCATTAGGATTCTCACACGGTACCAGTCCCCAATACTTCTCAAAATACTTCTCAGCCTCATCGTTCTTCTTCAACATTGTATATATCATGCCTTGACACAATTAAGGCCTAAAATCACTCGGCTCCTCATCGACTAACTCGTGATAAACCTTTAACGCCTCATCATATTTACCTTCAATAACCCATATTTGCGCAAGCAAGAGCTTAAAATTATATTCTACGGTTATGAGAATTCACCTAAGTGTTGCTATGGTTCTCCTTAAGTGAGTTAAGTGAAAAGCTTTTAAGTGATGAAGTGTTAGCCTATTAGCGGTCCCAAAGTCGTATGTGTCATGTTAGGTGCAGTGGGTGGTATGGGATTCAAAGTAAAGATCAAGGTAACAGCTCGGTGTGGAGAAAGATGTCACGAGCTCGGATGAGCAAGAAAAAGGGTGGAATGTTTAAAGTAAATTGGTATTGTCTTCTGTGTCACCTGAGACCGATGTGTTATGAAAAAGGCTTTGCATCCTGGTTAAGGATTCTTGATCGCTTTTTAGCGTTAGTGCGGCCGATGGTTTAGATGTGCGGACCCGTTATTCATTTCGAAAGATTGTGGGAGCGTGTCCCACGGGAAGATTGTATAAGTGTGGCATGTAGTCACTTGACTGACTAAAGATTTAAACCAGGTATGAGGATTGTGGTAACATCATTAATTTGAGAATTTATGCTGGGAGGGCACTTTGTTTGCTGGGTTGCGAACTGAGGAGGTTGCTCCGGTTATGATGGTTGTTCTTATGTGTTATGAGGAAAAGGGGGTTACTATGGACCTTTGAAAGGTTATTAGCCAAGTTGGTGCATCAAAAATCGTCTTGAGATCAGTGGATTGATTTATATGTGAGCAGGGCTTTATATCAGGCTACTTGTGTTCATTTCAGCGAGCGTTCCTTATGGAGGAACAGTCAGGGTGTTATTTTGTCATCAACTATTCCAGGTAATGATGTATTACGCCGTATGAGTTATGAGACGGCTTGGTAAATTTTTATGTGTTGAAGTTCCGCGTGGCAATGATGTTATATGAGCAGAATGGCTCTTGGGATTCAGATCTTGTATCGCACCTCAGTTGTGCTCGAGTTTGTGGATTATAGCGTTATATGTCTCCCAAGGGAATGGTGTTATACACTTAGCATGGTTATGACTGATGCTTAGTATCTTGTTGTAATGAGCAATTCAGCTCAATGTACATCTCCTTATGTGAGCTCCATGTGTGGATCGGGTGGCACGCCGCCACGGGTATGTTATTTGGATCGGGTGGCACGCCGCCATGGTTATGATTGCTCGGATCGGGTTGCATGCCGCAACAAGTGTGATGTTCAGTACAGTTTCCCATATCTGTTTATTGTGTTATGTTTCCTATTTTTTGGAGGAGGCTCATATTAGCTGCGCGCCCGCGTCGCATGTATGATTCACGAGCGGGGTAATTGAAATTTCTTTTCAGAGTTCACTTTCCTATTTTTGTATCGCATTCTAATTGGTAGCTAGTGTATATGATGAGGATACCAAGAGATCCCTAGTGTATATGATGAGGATACCAAGAGATCCCCAGTGTATATGATGAGGATACCAAGAGATCCTCGGGATACCAAGAGATCCCCGGCTATTATTCCTTGTTGAGGGCAGTTTTCCTTGTATTGTACCTTGCTTTCTATTACTGTTCTTTCTTATTTACCTGGTTTAGAATTCTCGTTGTAGACTTTATTTAAACTGTTTCTGTTATCTCATTATTTATTATGTTATCTCAGTAGGGCCCTGACCTTCCTCGTCACTACCCAACCGAGGTTAGGCTTGGCACTTACTGAGTACCGCTGTGGTGTACTCATGCCCTTCCTGCGCATGTTTTTCATGTGCAGATCCAGGTACTTCCTCCCAGGTGTATCATCCTCGTGGTGGAGAGTTCTAGTTGAGACTTGAGGTATATCTGCTACGTCCGCAGACCAGGAGTCTCTACTCTATTCCGGCTTTAGCAGATAGTTCCTTTCTTTCCTTTCATGTTGTTAGACATTCTGGTGTAGAGCAGATCACTACATTCTATTAGCCTGTGTTTCCCGTGAGTTTCCGGGTTTTGGGATTTAGTTGTAGACTTCCGCATATTTTTGAGTTGTTTAGGCCGAGTGGCCTAATATACAGTTGTTATTTTTGTATGTTCAGTTTTAATTAATTATTCCGCAAATGTTAATTTGTTATTCCGCACTGTTAGGCTTACCTAGTTGTAGGAACTAGGTGCCATCACGACATGTTCATGGAGGGTGAACTGGGGTCGTGACAATATGTGACGTGTTAGTATGTTCGTATGCGGTCCCGAGGAGCTCGGGTGAGTTTCGGATAGGTTTGGACTGCGTTGTGCTTGTTTTTCTTATGCTTCGACGTCGTTTCTTCAAGCATAAATGATATTATGTTGAACAAATGAGCTCCGATTACTGTTTTGAATGAAGAGTTAGATCCGTATCATAATTACGGACCCGTAGCAAAAAGAATCGTCGAATTGGACATCGTATGAGGATTTTATGGCCATTTTACCAAGGTTGCCCAGATTTTCAGGTTAATGACAAAACTGCCCCTGACGGCGTATTAAAAACCTGCACTATTTGCAAATCTTAAAACCTACATATCTCCTTCATTATAAGGTCAAATTGAGTGATTCAAATTCATTAGAACTTGATCACGCCCAACTCTAGTCCTAAAAAGGATAAGCGGTCGCTGCAAATATAATCCGGTCTAAATGTCCGGAGTCGAATCCCACAGAGAACTAAGGTTTCGCTGTAATTGTTCAATATCGCAAAGAAGACAAGTCCAAACAATTTTCTAATTATAAAGATTATAATATTTATTTTTATCTAATTAACTAACAAATCTAGAAAGTCGTAAAACTATCAATTAACAAGGATAAGGATTGGAGTCAAGATTAAGGAGGTCTAGAGTTATGATTTCCCCAATTGTTGATTTCATTAGTTGTATGCTTCTTATAGCTTTGACTTAGTTGCCTCTATCAGTCATGAACTCTCCAGCTATCATAAATCTCTCTCAAGCAATTATGATAATTTACTAGACGCACTCTCTCAAGCTACGCTATCTAGATTCACATTACAGTTCACTTAGATCGCACCCGAGGTATCGTTATCTCTAATCCAACTTCTAAACCCTCGGTTGTGACTCTCGCCTATACTCCGGGAGTGATGTTGTTCAAATAACTACCTAAATATGCTCTCTCTCTCAAGCAGATACATAATAAATAGGAATGGCTAATTGAGGATCCTTTCAATTAATCACAATCAAAACGTAGTTGAACAAATAGAGATAAACAACCAATTCAAAACTATATTAATATAACAACCAATTCATCCCCAAAAGGTTCCATCAAAACCCTAGAAAACGAATTAGCTATTCATAATAGTATGTAAAACTACAATACTAAAAATCATAACCAACAACAAAAATAGGAAGAGGAAGGAAAAACTCGTAGAAGAATTCTCCGCCTTACTCCCAATGTGTTCTTCCATCCTTAGGTCTAAGATATGTCTCCTTAGCCTCCTTAGGTCCAAATTATGTCAAAAGTATGTCCAACTCTCTTCAAAATAGGTTTAGGACCCCTTTTATACAAGTTGGAATAGTGTAGGGCCGAAATAACCTTGTCCCGGACGAAATAGGACTTCTTTTTGACGCCTGGAGCGGCGCGGCCGCGGCCAAAACGCGGTAGGACCGCGGCCATACAAGCTCTCTGATTTTCTGCCGCGGTCAGTTCCGCGGTCGCGGTTTCGACCGCGTTTTTCACCCTGTTCCGTTTGGTATTTGGAAAAACGTAAAACATGGAAGTTGTGGCCCTTTGAGTTAGCTTTCCAACCATATATTATGGTGCCCAAATGGAGTTTTGAGCAAAAAGTTATGTGCATTTTACTAGACAGTGTGCAATATGCCTACTCGAGTCTTCGTTTGTTCTCAACTATCAAATTTGACCCCCCAACACAATCCCGGCTTAATTCCTTTAGCTTTTACTCAGACTTCAAAGCTTCAATCACTTAAATTCATTCCATAACATCTATATATCTCGAAATTACTCCTACAAGGCATAAAACACACAATTAGTACAAAACACTAGCGATTAAAGCGCAAACTCAACTAAAGTGCAGTAAATTAGAGTGTAATAAGCGACTAAAATACGTAATTATAGCCTATCATCAACACCCCACACTTACACCATTGCTCGTCCTCGAGCAATCAAACTACAGTTTTTTTTATAGACACGACCTTTTTAAACAATTCTCCTAACGCAGCACACCAAGAGTATTTAAAATAGACTAAGCACAAAAGCGTAACATCTTCACCTCAAGATTTGATTCACAAGTGCCACACATTATTCACAACTCACCTACTTACTCTAACATAGAGGTCACTGACATTACCTTTCCTTCATGAATCAAGTGCCCTCACACAATACAAGAGAGTAGTTCCACACAATAAAATTTAAGAACACTTAGGAACTCAAGATAGAAAGAATTCACTCACTCTCAGAAATAACATTCATATGCCACAAAAGATGCACCATAAGCTTGCCTGTAGTGTACTACTCCACTAATCGAGCTCATTCAATCTTGGATCAACTAGGACTTTATTTGGTTGTAATGTAGGCTACGGGACGGGTAGGATATATTTAGATATAAGAGTGACTACACTTCCCTAAGCATTTTAATACATATACTTTAACATTCAAACCCCATACTTATGTCAAACCAAAATTCCACCTTCACATCAATGTAAATTACCTCATTCTTCTTTAAGCACACTTACGTCAAGAGCCACCACTTATCAAGGAATTTTTTTTTTCACAACAATCCAACTATATTTTTTTTTCAATTCAAGTGGTTCTTCCTTTTTCAAAACAGTGCACCTTTCTCCTTATTCAATTAGTTCCATTCAAAAGCCAAACCAACCACCCCACACTTTAACTTTTATATAAATCATCACAATTCAAGTGCTTATGAGAGGTTAAAAAGGTTCAAATAGATGGTTAATTTAAACAAATGGGTAAGGCTTGTAATGTGGTTGCCAAAGAAAAATGATTATAGGCTCAAAGAGGTTAACTACGATACATAACCATTAGGCGGGTAAAATATACATATCTGGCTCAACAAAGAAATGCCTATATCACTTCCTAAACTGAATAAAACTACTATTTCGCTTTGCAAACACACGGGGCAAGTCCTAGGCATCAAATGCAATGCACAGAATAACACCAAACCTCACACACACATGGCACATAACTCACTCAGGATTGGATTCATCAAGACACCCTAGTCAAAGCAGTTAAGCAAAGTTAAGATCATACAATTTAAGGTACTTATACAAGAGTCAAAAACTGAGCCTAAGCGTCACAACCAAAGTACTCACTATTCTCAAGGCATAACAAAGTCAAGAGATATTGCTTCAATTCAAAATACAACACAATGGCTCCTACTCCCAAAAAAAAAACTAACTACACCCGGTTCAAATAAAACCCTTGGAAAAGAACCGCGGCACAAAGAAAAACCAAGGGGGAATTATTACACTACCTACAAAGAAAATATTTTTTTTTCTTTAGACTTAAACCCTCAATAAAAATAGATCCATCGTCGGGAAAAGTCCAATCTTTTTAAAAAAAAATACTATTTAATTAAACTAATACAGCTAAGTAGCATGAAAAGTCACCCAGACAATCTCATCACCCCACACTTAAAATTGTGCATTGTCCCCAATGCACAGCATAACCAAGAGAAACTCCCTGGTAGGCCAAAGGCCGAAGCACTAGCAGTTCATTGGGTACTCAGACTTCTCCTAGGCTTGGTCCTTCGTGCGGGTACCTCACACTTAGTTCCAACCATTTGATTTGCTGTTGCATCCTTCCAATACCTTTGCTTTCCATGCTCCTAAAAAAAAAAAAAAAAATTGACACTACAAAAATAATACAATTAAAAAAATAAAAAATAAATAAAAGAAAGCAATAAAGCTGGGTTGCCTCCCAACAAGCGCTTGATTTAACGTCGCGGCACGACGCGAATCACTTTTTTGCCTCCACCTCGAGCTTATGAATTGAACCCCAAGTTTTGCTTCAAGCTTATGATTATGCTCTTGGGGCGGTACAAATTCTTGCGAGCCAAAAATTAGATAAAATCTTATGCACTTGTTGGCTTTCGACCGAGGAGTGTCACCTTGCCTAGACGGCCTTGAGAAATCCAAAATATAAGGCTCATCTACCTCTTCCTTGGACTCCTTTTTATGCTCATAATGGTGAATTTCCATTTCACCGTCTGAACATAATGTAGAGAAGTGTTTGGAATGAGGCCCAACGCGCTCAAATACATGAACTTCAAGATTTTTAACCTCCTCAACACCAATCACACTAGAGTCAACTAAATTTGTATCTTCAACGTCCTTGGTTGACTCTAGTATTACTTCTTCAACATTGACATCCTCAAATTCTAGTTGGCTAGGTTGTTGATGTTCTACTCTGACCTCCCCAATTAACACCTCAAATTCATGCTCTTCTTGGCTACTATCCTCAATATTGGCTTGTTGAGCATTAAAAGCTCCAACCACTTGACTCAATTGAGCCTCCAACTTGCGAATAGTTGCCTCTTGCCTTTCTATGTGCAATTGTTTCTCATTGTTTTGTTCCAGAAGGCACTTTAGCATATTCTTGATCTCCTTCAGGTCCGCATTCCCAGGTTCTTTATTCCTATTAACTTCACAAGAAAAGTTAGAACCATCATAGTAAGGGATTGGTGGAAAATAAGAAATATAAGCACAACCATGAAGGTGACCATTTTTACCACCACACACACATCACACACATTCCACAAATAAGATTGAGTTGGTGCACATAACTCACTCTTAGGAACGTTTTGAAAATTTTGCCACGGGTGGTTTCCTTCACAATATGTATAGAGATCAATAGTAGAATTATCTACACCTAAATTTCCATAATTCCAAGATGCCATGTTTCTCAAATCAACAGTTATAAAAAAAATACAACAAAAATAAAACAAACAAAAAGTTCAAACTTGAACCCTAGCAATATATACAGCTACAACTACACAGTTAGTTCCCCGGCAACGGCGCCAAAATTTGATCACGCCCAACTCTAGTCCTAAAAAGGATAAGCGTTCGCTGCAAATATAATCCGATCTAAAAGTCCGAAGTCGAATCCCACAGAGAACTAAGGTTTCGCTGTAATTGTTCAATATCACAAAGAAGACAAGTCCAAACAATTTTCTAATTATAAAGATTATAATATTTATTTTTATCTAATTAACTAACAAATCTAGAAAGTCGTAAAACTATCAATTAATGAGGATAAGGATTGGAGTCAAGATTAAGGAGGTCTAGAGTTATGATTTTCCCAATTGTTGATTTCATTAGTTGTATGCTTCTTATAGCTTTGACTTAGTTGCCTCTATCAATCATGAACTCTCCAGCTATCATAAATCTCTCTCAAGCAATTATGATAATTTACTAGACGCACTCTCTCAAGATATGCTAGCTAGATTCATATTACAGTTCACTTAGATCGCACCCGAGGTATCGTTATCTCTAATCCAACCTCTAAACCCTCGGTTATGACTCTCGCCTATACTCCGAGAGTGATGTTGTTCAAACAACTACCTAAATATGCACTCTCTCTCAAGCAGATACGTAATAAATAGGAACGGCTAATTGAGGATCCTTTCAATTAATCACAATCAAAACGTAGTTGAACAAATAGAGATAAACAACCAATTCAAAACTATATTAATATAACAACCTATTCATCCCCAAAAGGTTCCATCAAAACCCTAGAAAACGAATTAGCTATTCATAATAGTATGTGAAACTACAATACTAAAAATCATAACCGACAACATAAATAGGAAGAGGAAGGAAAAACTCGTAGAAGAATTCTCCGCCTTGCTCCCAATGTGTTCTTGCCTCCTTAGATCTAAGATATGTCTCCTTAGCCTCCTTAGGTCCAAATTATTTCAAAAATATGTCCAACTCTCTTCAAAATAGGTTTAGGACCCCTTTTATACAAGTTGGAATAGTGTAGGGCCGAAATAACCTTTTCCCGGACGAAATAGGACTTCTTTTTGACGCCTGGAGCGGCGCGGCCGCGGCCAAAACGTGGTAGGACCGCGGCCATACAAGCTCTCTGATTTTCTGCCGCGGTCGCGGTTTCGACTGCGTTTTTCACCCTGTTCCGTTTGGAATTTGGAAACTCATAAAACAGGAAAGCTGTAGCCCTTTGAGTTAGCTTTCCACCCGTATATTGTGGAGCCCAAATAGAGTTTTGAGCAAAAAGTTATGTGCATTTTACTAGACAGTGGGCAATATGCCTACTCGAGTCTTCGTTTGTTCTCAACTATCAAATTTGACCCCCGGACACGATCCCGGCTTAATTCCTTGAGCTTTTACTCAGACTTCAAAGCTTCAAATCACTTAAATTCATTCCATAACATCTATATATCTCAAAATCACTCCTACAAGGCATAAAACACACAATTAGTGCAAAACACTAGCGATTAAAGCGCAAACTCAACTAAAGTGCAGTAAATTAGAGTGTAATAAGCGACTAAAATACGTAATTATAGCCTATCATTAGAAATTCTCAAGGAATCCATTGGGAGCAGTAAAACGCGTGTACAGTATACCTATAATGAGCAGGTTGAGTTTTCTTCCAATTTTTGAACGGGGAGAAGCTTCCAAGGCGATTTTTAAGAGAGAAAATCAGTGGGTATCACAGAGGTAAGTGATTTGATTATTAAAACTCGTTTATGGGTGATTATAGACCATAATCCCAGCCTTTAATTCGAAGGATTGCTTTTCTTAATTGGGCCTTCGTGATGGATGTCAGTGCAGAGGTTCCTACCATTGGTTCCTTTCCGGTGTTAAAGGACTTTTCGGATGCGTTTCTTGTGGCCGAGCATGTCGCCGGGCGAGGTTGTGGATTTTGATATTGATTTGGTACCGGGCACCGTATCGTACGACTCCGGCAGGAGTTATAGTAGTGGAAGGAGCAGCTTCAGGCTTTCTTGGTAATGAGTTCGTTGGTAGGCTGATGTGGATACGTGTTTAGCTTGAGTTGGCTTGGTTGGCCCCGAATTGTATTGTTGAGGGATAGATCGTTATTGAGCATGTTAGTGATCTGAGGAGAGCTATGAGTTGCTTTTCGGTGTTGTGAGACGTTATGATTTGTTGGTTATGGGCACATGTGGTGTGGTTCTATTGGGGATTCATAGTGAGAGTCGAGCGGGAAGAGTAATTGGGTGTTGCTCGGTAAATGGAGTATTGGTTATGACCTATCGGGTTGCGTGGCGTATGTTATTTGTTTCACCGTGGGTGTAATGAATTGGTTTGGTTCCAGACATCAAATTGTGCGTGGCTGTCGATTTTGAGCATAGTGACTTGAGGTGTTTCATGTGTAACAGTGTTTGGTAGGATCGCGCATTATAGCGAGGCTATGTGGAGATGTGACCTTTCGGGGTAGATTCAGGTTTTCTATTTCTATGATGTGAGACGGGGTCTCAGCCTTGTGTTGTGATGGTACCGATGAGCTTGAGGTACACCTCTTTCGTTTGAGTCATTTTTCATGATTTGATTTCTTATTGGTGCACGTATTATGCAAGTTGTGGCTTAGGCCTGTATTGAGGTGTTATATCACCAGAGTGGTGTGTTGGATTCGAGGTGATCGTTGGGGTCACTAATGAATACGAACGGATTTGATTTCAGCTTGTTGGAAGGATAATATCGAGGTTCGGCTCGGAATCTGCTGTGGTATTAGTCAAAAGGGAAGTGGCTTCATGAATGGTTGATCTGAGAAATGGTTACGGTTTATTGCGTGTTTCATTTATTGTTGGCAGTATATGAAAGTGTTGGAATAAGACCTTAGTTGATAAGAGGTTTTCTACCGGTATTCGGGTGTTGTGGGCAACTACTGTGAATAGAAGTTATCGTTTCGAGTGTTTGGGTTATGTAGTATATCATATGATTACACCTGAGGTTGCAAGTATGGGTTGTTACAGCTGGTTCGGGCATATTCTGAGTATAGATGTGAGGTTCTGATCTTGTGTATGATTTCGAAAAGTGCAATGTGGTTCTATGGTTTATGGACTAGATGGATTGTGAAATTTCAGCTATGTTGTGTTATCGGAGCTATGCGAGATAGGGTGACGTGGGATCACCCCCGAGTATATGCTTGGTAAGGTCATTCAGCTATTGGTTGTCTTCTAGGACAACTCTGCGTACGCTCGAGGACGAGCGTTTGTTTAAGTTGGGGAGGATATGACGACCTGACCCGTCGTCTCATGAGAACCGCTCCGTTTCCCCTATTTCCTGCTTCGTTATGCTTCATTATCAGTGTCTTGTGTGAACGAGTTGAATTGGGTTGATTTTTGGAAGGAAATGAGACACTTAGTCTCTTTAAGGAGGGCTTGTTTTGGAAAAGTCAACCGAATGTTGACCTATGAGTTAGAGGGCTCGGATGTGGATTCCGACGATTCGGTTAGCTTCGGGGGATGATTTATGACTTAGGAGTGTGATCGGAAGTGATTTTGGAGGTCCTGTGTAGAATTAGGCTTGAATTGGCGAAGTTAGTATTTTGGCGAATTCCGGTTGATAGGTGAGATTTTGATCCGAGGGTCGGAATGGAATTCCAAGAGTTGTTGTAGCTTCGTTAGGTGATTTGGGATGTGTGTGCAAAATTTCAAGTTATTCAGAGGTGATTTGGTTGGATTTTTGATCAAATGCGTGTTTCGGATGATCATATGTGACGTGTTAGTATGTTCGTATGCGGTCCCGAGGAGCTCGGGTGAGTTTCGGATAGGTTTGGACTGCGTTGTGCTCGTTTTTCTTATGCTTCGACGTTGTTTCTTCAAGCATAAATGATATCATATTGAACAAATGAGTTCCGATTACTGTTTTGAATGAAGAGTTAGATCTGTATCATAATTACGGACCCGTAGCAAAAAGAATCGTCGAATTTGGACATCGTATGAGGATTTTATGGCCATTTTACCAAGGTTGCCCAGATTTTCAAGTTAATGACGAAATTGCCCCTGACGGCGTATTAAAAACATGCACTATTTGCAAATCTTAAAACCTATATATCTCCTTCATTATAAGGTCAAATTGAGTGATTCAAATTCATTAGAATTTCACAAGGAATCCATTGGGAGCAGTAAAACGCGTGAACAGTATACCTATAATGAGCAGGTCGAGTTTTCTTCCACTTTTTGAACGGGGAGAAGCTTCTGAGGCGACTTTTAAGAGAGAAAATCAGTGGGTATCACAGAGGTAAGTGATTTGATTATTAAAACTCATTTATGGGTGATTATAGACCATAATCCCAGCCTTTAATTCATGAAAAAGAGTAGAAAAATAGGATTTTAGGGCCTGAGATTATGAGATCTTTAGGGGTCGATTTGAGGGGTCAAACGGACTCCGATTTTGGTATTCTTTATATGTACGGAATCGGGAGAAGATGAAGAATACTTTTCTGTAAAAATTTCTGAGTTTCGAGAAGTGGGCCCGGGGCTCGGGTTTTGTCAATTTCGGGATTATTGATGTTTTTCGATTATTTTCGATTGGGTATTGATCCTATAGCATAATGTGACGTATTCGTTGTGGTTTTGGTCAGATTCGACGCGCGAGGAGGTCGATTTGAGAGGCAAGGGCATAGCGAGCTAGGATTTTGGCCGGCTTGAGGTTAGTAATAGATGTAAATGCTGTGTTGAGGGTTTGAAACCCCGAATTTGCACATTGTAGTGCTATGTGAGGTGACTTGCACGCCGGATAACGGGCGTGGGGTAGAGCACCGTCGGGGATCGTGACTTGGTCCGTCCCGCTTAATAAAATTACTACCTAATTGATTGAAGCTTAGTTGATATCCTTATAAAAATGGATTAATTGTCATAATTTGGCCTCGTGCCAACTGATTGAATCCTTCAGGGATTGTTTTTACTGGTTTCTTACCATATTTACAGATAATTGAACTCAGTCCTAGTATTTAATACTGTTTTGCAAACTCAACCACTTTTTCTCAAAACTTGGAACTTAAATAATATTTCTAATGAAGTTTGGGCTGAATATTTCTATATGATTGTGCCCGAGGGGCTTACATGATTCTGGACTGAGTATGGGATCGGGCTGCGCGCCGCAGCAGTATTATATTGATATTGATATGAGGCTTAGGGCCTAATGGATGCCACGAGATGGCTTGATATTGCGCTTGGGCCGTAAGGGGCCCTTCCCGGAGCTGCACACCCCCAGTGAGCACCGTCGACGATAAATAAATGGAGCGGGCTGCACGCCGCAGCGGGTACTAGAGAGTACCGTACTATTTGTTGCATGTCTTAATTGATTGTCATTCATTTACTTATCTGTTGCAGCATCATTGTTTTCATTGGTTTATTGAGTTGATATTATCTGGATTAAACTGCTGTAATTATAGCTTACATTGTGCCTATCCAGGATTTCTTACTCTCAACCCTTATTTATGTTTATTACTCTCTGGGTTGGAAGTACTCACATTACTCCCTACACCTTGTGTGCAGATCTATGTGCACCCACTGAGGCTGAGTGAGGATTTCTCTGTCGAGCATCATATCTGGGAGCATCAAGGTAGCTGCATGACGTCCGCAGTCCTGATCTTCCCATCTAACCTATTTGCTTTATTTCCGCATTTCTTTAGAGCAATATGTAGTAGGTTGACACCCGTGTATTAGAGGCTCAGACTTGTGAAACCGGATTCTTCGGGCTGTGTAGTAGTAGTATTTCTACTTGGGTTTTCCACATGTTTTAACTATATTTCAGAGTTTCAGTATTATGACTTAGTAATTATTTGTGTTAATTGAATCATGAACTGCATAAAAAGGGTTAAGGTTGTTAAATTGGTCGGGCTTGCCTAGCAGTGTGTTGGGCGCCATCACGACCGGGGTTGGGGTCGTGACAAGTTGGTATCAGAGCCTAGGTTACTTGGTCTCGCGAGTCATGAGCCGGTTTAGTAGACTCTCGTGGATCGGTATGGAGACGTCTGTACTTATCCTCGAGAGGCTGCAGAACCTTTAGGAAAACTTCACATTCTTGAATTCTTATCGTGCGTCCTTGATTCAGCTTGAAAAGAAACTCTTGAAATTCCTTCCACGTGTTCGTACGCGCGCATGAGCGCTCAGTATCAGATGTGCCTTAATGGCTTGTGATTCCCCGATCGAGGGGCGAGATTTAATCTCTGTGAGTTTATGTTGGGCCAGTCTGGAGGACTTGAGGCCGGATCTTTTCCTATGGCTTGAGCACCGAGGTGCTGATTGTGTGAGCAAGTGCTTCGAACTTATATGTTCGGCATTGCCCCTATTAGTGGGAGTGACGGCTGGTTAGCTACGTGGTGAGTATGTTAGTGCTGCAAGGTGCATCTTTGTGACTTGGAGGTGATGAGGAAGGCCTACTAGATCATAGGAGAACTATTAGGTATTTGAATTCCATTGCGATTCGAGGTATAGCCTGAGTTATGGGCGCGTGAAGAATCTTTTCATGTTTCCAGTTGAGAGTGAAGTAAAATTTTTATGTTGCGGTATGAGTTCAGACTCAGGAAGACTAAGCGACTGCGTATAGTTTAGGACGGTGGAAGGTATACAGAAATGGTAGTTGGAGGCAAAGCAGGTGGGTCATCTCCTGCGGAGTGTTCTAAAGTTGTGTGATCCTTATGTTATCTATTAGAAGATCTCATTTACAAGTGAAGAAAATGTGTTGACATCTAAATTGGATCGCCTAGAGAGTGGGCTTAACTGTTGTGTGAGTGAATGCGAGATTTGCAGAAGAGTTAAAAAAAACAAAAAAAAATTCTAGATGACTTGTGTATCCACAAGCTTATGAAGGATTGAGTTTAATCTCACTATGGTATTAAGGCAGCAATGGAGTATGTGCGTTATGAGTTGTTGGGAGTGTTTTGATCTATGGCTTCGAGCCAAGTTAGAGAGTTTGCTATTGATTAGCTAATTGTACGATTATGTGCTATGTTGGTTCCGGTTTGCGGCATGCTGGCGAATCAGTTCTGGTTGAGAAAATTGAGCCGAGGATGGCACGAGTGAAGCAAAATTTTTACAAAGGTTATATGGTGCCTCGTAGATGTGTGAGAATCACAGGATGTATCTTGGTAAAGAATGCTCGGTGCATGGAGCAGGAAGATGTTTGTTTGTATTGGGATGAGGTCATATCCTGCGGTGTCAGAGTGCTAATGAGGCACGGGTGGTTATGTTCGTTTGATCAGGTGAATTGCAGTTTGAATAAGAAGTAAATGACTCTCGAGAATGATTTTAATGTGTTCAAGATTCTACATGTAACAATCAGGTGTCTTAAGGTTGTGTATGTGGTTAGAGACTGTGTTTTCATTGGAAAAGGTCAAGACTTGTGGTATTTTATGTTAATTATGGGATTCTATGTATCAGTATCTGGAAAGTAAAGGTAACGGATTTAGATTCACAGGAAGTTCTTCAGAGTAAAGTATTCTGGAATGTGGTGTTTCTGGGAATATTTGAGAGAGGATTCAGTGGCTTATGGGTCTTAGACAGTGTGGTCTTGTGCTTGGGTCTTGTGTAGTGAGCCTGGGCTGAGGAACTGTGGTGCTACGGCAAGGGGGAATATCAAGTTGATGATGAATCAGAAGGGAAATTAGATAGATGGAATAGCTTGATAGTAGACCGAATCGGTATGGTAAGGATATGATTAATTCTTCGTATGTGTTCGAGGTAATGAGCCCTTACAAGTATTTTGCAGCAATGCTCTTGAGTTTTGATGGCTTGCTTAGCTTGGTCAAGTTAGAAGGATTCCGTCCTGGCAGTTTAATTTATGCAAACGGAATTGAGAGAGTTCTTGTTGATTTCTACCATGGTTGAAGAGGTGCATTTTCTACGAATATGAGAGACATGGAATGTGTAATGATTTTTCTTCTAGATGGGATCAATGGAAGTTCTTGACTAGTTGAGTGCGTAGATGTCTGTGGCTCGGAAGGGAGATAAAAATTTTCCTGCTACCCTTGGATGGTATGGTATATGCGGTATGTTGTGGAGGATCGAGATTTGGGTGTACGAGGTTTCAGTTTAGTTCTGAAAAGAAGTTCATAAAACTCTTAGGCAACGGGTAGCCTCAGATAATCAAGGAAATGGTGCTGCTAATTGGAAGCGATTTGACGAGAGTATATGTCTCAGAGAAAGGGTAATGTGATTAAACTGATGATACTTCGGTAGTATTGCGGCATTTTCTTGTTGGATCAACTGGTGGTATTCGGGTTTGCTTGGTGGCACATGAAATTTTAAAGTATCTATCGTGGAGTGATGTGGTATTTAAGGTGTGGTATGTGTTCGGACGGCAAAAATTAGGATCAGGTATGATGATTCGTGTGCTATATGGAGTTGGAGATTGGGAGTTCTCATGTACAGGCTATGTCGTGATTGTGGATCGTGTGTATTCGGCACCGTTTAGCAGCAATCGGGATTTGGAGGCTCGAGTGGATCTTTGTTTGCTTGTATGTTAGATTTTGGATGTGATGTTGAAATTCAGACTGGTTGTCTTAGTGTTAGGTGATGCTGAACTATTGCGCTGCGGGCTATGCCGGAAATGCCACGGGTTGAGTGGCGAGGTGCATTGGATTATGTTCTTGCAGAGTGGTTTATATTTCAAAGACCCAGTGGACGGCTGGGAAGGATTGCTTTTCTTAATTGGGCCTTCGTAATGGATGTCAGTGCAGAGGTTCCTACCATTGGTTCCTTTCCAGTGTTAAGGGACTTTTCGGATGCGTTTCTTGTGGTCGGGCATGTCACCGAGCGAGGTTGTGGATTTCGATATTGATTTGGTGTCGGGCACCGCATCGTACAGCTCCGGCAGGAGTGATAGTAGTGGAAAGAGCAGCTTCAGGCTTTCTTGGTAATGAGTTCGTTGGTAGGCTAATGTGGATACGTGTTTAGCTTGAGTTGGCTTGCTTGGCCCCAAATTGTATTGTTGAGGGATAGGTTGATTCGATCGTTATTGAGCTTGTTAGTGATCTGAGGAGAGCTATGAGTTGCTTTTCGGTGTTGTGAGACGTTATGATTTGTTGGTTATGGGCACATGTGGTGCGGTTCTATTGGGGATTCATAGTGAGAGTCGAGCGGGAAGAGTAATTGGGTGTTGCTCGGTAAATGGAGTATTGGTTATGACCTATCGGGTTGCGTAGCATATGTTATTTGTTTCACCGTGGGTGAAATGAATTGCTTTGGTTCCAGACATCAAATTGTGCGTGGCTGTCGATTTTGAGCATAGTGACTTGAGGTGTTTCATGTGTAACAGTGTTTGGATAGGATCGCGCATTGTAGCGAGGCCATGTGGAGATATGACCTTTCGGGGTAGATTCAGGTTTTCTACTTCTATGATGTGAGACGGGGTCTCAGCCTTGTGTTGTGATGGTACTGATGAGCTTGAGGTACAGCTCTTTCGTTTGAGTCATTTTTCATGATTTGAGTATGTTCAAATCGTTTCTTATTGGTGCGCGTATTATGCAAGTTGTGGCTTAGGCCTGTATTGAGGTGTCATATCACCAGAGTGGTGTGTTAGATTCGAGTTGATCGTTGGGGTCACTAATGAATACGAACGGATTTGATTTCAGCTTGTTGGAAGGATAATATCGAGGTTCGACTCAGAATCTGCTGTGGTATTAGTCAAAAGGGAAGTGGCTTCATGAATGGTTGATCTGAGAAATGGTTACAGTTTATTGCGTGTTTCATTTATTGTTGGCAGTATATGAAAGTGTTGGAATAAGACATTAGTTGATAAGAGGTTTTCTACCGGTATTCGGGTGTTGTGGGCAACTACTGTGAATAGAAGTTATCGTTTCGAGTGTTTAGGTTATGTAGTATATCATATGATTGCACCTGAGGTTGCAGGTATGGGTTATTACAGCTGGTTCGGGCTTATTCTGAGTATAGATGTGAGGTTCTGATCTTGTGTATGATTTCGGAAAGTGCAATGTGGTTCTATGGTTTATGGACTAGATGGATTGTGAAATTTCAGCTATGTTGTGTTATCGGACCTATGCGAGATAGGGTGACGTGGGATCACCCCCGAGTATATGCTTGGTAAGGTCATTCAGCTATTGGTTGTCTTCTAGGACAACTCTGGGTACGCTCGAGGACGAGCGTTTGTTTAAGTTGGGGAGGATGTGACGACCCGACCCGTCGTCTCATGAGAACCGCTCCGTTTCCCCTATTTCCTGCTTCGTTATGCTTCATTATCAGTGTCTTGTGTGAACGAGTTGAATTGGGTTGATTTTTGGAAGGAAATGAGACACTTAGTCTCTTTAAGGAGGGCTTGTTTTGGAAAAGTCAACCGGATGTTGACCTATGAGTTAGAGGGCTCGGATGTGGATTCCGACGATTCGGTTAGCTTCGGGGGATGATTTATGACTTAGGAGTGTGATCGGAAGTGATTTTGGAGGTCCTGTGTAGAATTAGGCTTGAATTGGCGAAGTTAGTATTTTGGCGAATTCCGGTTGATAGGTGAGATTTTGATCCGAGGGTCGGAATGGAATTCCAAGAGTTGTTGTAGCTTCGTTAGGTGATTTGGGATGTGTGTGCAAAATTTCAAGTTATTCAGAGGTGATTTGGTTGGATTTTTGATCAAATGCGTGTTTCGGATGATCATATGTGACGTGTTAGTATGTTCGTATGCGGTCCCGAGGAGCTCGGGTGAGTTTCGGATAGGTTTGGACTGCGTTGTGCTCGTTTTTCTTATGCTTCGACGTTGTTTCTTCAAGCATAAATGATATCATATTGAACAAATGAGTTCCGATTACTGTTTTGAATGAAGAGTTAGATCTGTATCATAATTACGGACCCGTAGCAAAAAGAATCGTCGAATTTGGACATCGTATGAGGATTTTATGGCCATTTTACCAAGGTTGCCCAGATTTTCAAGTTAATGACGAAATTGCCCCTGACGGCGTATTAAAAACATGCACTATTTGCAAATCTTAAAACCTATATATCTCCTTCATTATAAGGTCAAATTGAGTGATTCAAATTCATTAGAATTTCACAAGGAATCCATTGGGAGCAGTAAAACGCGTGAACAGTATACCTATAATGAGCAGGTCGAGTTTTCTTCCACTTTTTGAACGGGGAGAAGCTTCTGAGGCGACTTTTAAGAGAGAAAATCAGTGGGTATCACAGAGGTAAGTGATTTGATTATTAAAACTCATTTATGGGTGATTATAGACCATAATCCCAGCCTTTAATTCATGAAAAAGAGTAGAAAAATAGGATTTTAGGGCCTGAGATTATGAGATCTTTAGGGGTCGATTTGAGGGGTCAAACGGACTCCGATTTTGGTATTCTTTATATGTACAGAATCGGGAGAAGATGAAGAACACTTTTCTGTAAAAATTTCTGAGTTTCGAGAAGTGGGCCCGGGGCTCGGGTTTTGTCAATTTCGGGATTATTGATGTTTTTCGATTATTTTCGATTGGGTATTGATGCTATAGCATAATGTGACGTATTCGTTGTGGTTTTGGTCAGATTCGACGTGCGAGGAGGTCGATTTGAGAGGCAAGGGCATAGCGAGCTAGGATTTTGGCCGGCTTGAGGTTAGTAATAGATGTAAATGCTGTGTTGAGGGTTTGAAACCCCGAATTTGCACATTGTAGTGCTATGTGAGGTGACTTGTACGCCGGATAACGGGCGTGGGGTAGAGCACCGTCGGGGATTGTGACTTGGTCCGTCCGGCTTAATAAAATTACTACCTAATTGATTGAAGCTTAGTAGATATCCTTATAAAAATGGATTAATTATCATAATTGGGCTTCGTGCCAACTGCTTGAATCCTTCAGGGATTGTTTTTACTGGTTTCTTACCATATTTACAGATAATTGAACTCAGTCCTAGTATTTAATACTGTTTTGCAAACTCAGCCACTTTTTCTCAAAACTTGGAACTTAAATAATATTTCTAATGAAGTTTGGGCTGAATATTTCTATATGATTGTACCCGTGGGGCTTATGTGATTTTGGACTGAGCATGGGATCAGGCTGCACGCCGCAGTGGTATGATATTGATATTGATATGAGGCCGAGGGCCTAGTTGATGCCACAAGATGGCTTATTATTGCGCTTGGGCCGTAAGGGGCCCCTCCCAGAGTCTGCACACCCCCAGTGAGCGCCGTCGACGATAAATAAATGGAGCGGGCTGCATGCCGCAGCGGGTACTAGAGAGTACCGTACTATTTGTTGCATTTCTCAATTGATTGTCATTCATTTACTTATCTGTTGCAGCATCATTGTTTTCATTGGTTTATTGAGTTGATATTATCTAGATTAAACTGCTGTAATTATAGCTTACATTGTGCCTATCCAGGATTTCTTACTCTCAACCCTTATTTATGTTTATTACTCTCTGGGTTGGAAGTACTCACATTACTCCCTGCACCTTGTGTGCAGATCTATGTGCACCCACTGAGGCTGAGTGAGGATTTCTCTACCGAGCATCATATCTGGGAGTATCAAGGTAGATGCATGACGTCCGCAGTCCTGATCATCCCATCTAACCTATTTGCTTTATTTCCGCATTTCTTTAGAGCAATATATAGTAGGTTGACACCCGTGTATTAGAGGCTCAGACTTGTGACACCGGATTCTTCGGGCTGTGTAGTAGTAGTATTTCTACTTGGGTTTTCCACATGTTTTAACTATATTTTAGAGTTTCAGTATTATGACTTAGTAATTATTTGTGTTAATTGAATCATGAACTGCATAAAAAAGGTTAAGGTTGTTAAATTGGCCGGGCTTGCCTAGCAGTGTGTTGGGCGCCATCACGACCGGGGTTGGGGTCGTGACATTGCCTTGTTCTAGCCATCACAATTATTTATTGCATTTATTGTACGTTACATAATTGATTTGTAACTGATGGCATAAGAATGGTAAATCCCATGTAATCCGGCATTAATTGATTCTTTCCTCATTTGTAATTATAGCTATTCTTCCGTAACGATTTCGGAGCTATTTTATGATGATCAGTTCTGAGAATAACAGGCACGGTACGAGTATGCTCAGTCCCGAGGGTGTTTCACATATCATCTTTACATGTCATTCTTTATTTTTCTCTTAACTTTGCTGACATGTGTCGCCATTTAATAGACCCACATGGCGAGTCTATTTTTTTTAATACAGATAGTACCCCCCCCCCCCCACTTTTCGGTTACTCACTGTGATGTAACCGGGAAGTGGAGGATTTTATCTTTTCCACCCTTGCCACTACCTCATTAAAAACCTTGCCGAAAAAACCTAATAGGGACAAAAATCGGTCGAAGGAAAAAAGAGTGCAGAACTTAGGAATTCAGATGACAACTCTGTCGCTTATTTTCTTTTCATCAATGATCGGTTGGTGCTGAAAAAGTATCACTACCATAGAAAGCTTGATCTCGGATTTTTAACATTCATCCGAAAGTTTTAATCTTTGAGTTTTGACTTTAGAATTTTTAGTTGTACCCAGAACTTTAATAACCTCACGGCCTTAGAGACCGTGGATGTTAATAACTAGGAAATTTGTACTTCTGATTTTGATAAAGTCCAAAAATTAATACATCTGGTTAACTTTATGATCGGGATATTCGGCCGTTAGCTATTTGATTGGTTAACTTTAAGAGTACTACGGGTATTGCTTCTGGAGAGTGTCCTTGCACGTCTTCCGAATAAAATATTTCACAAGGGGAGGAGAGAGCTTTCCGAGGATAGTCAGAGTAATCTCGAACCAATCCTCAACTTACTCAGTTTCGTCTCCAAGCTAGATAATATTTCCATTATAATGCCAGATGATAGAGAGAGTTTTCTGATTGGAGGAAGATATAAGTACTGCGAAAATAAGTACTATAATAACGTTTGTCTAGACATCATTTGGTACTTTAGGGAATTTATCCGAGTACTAATTTTTCTTGGCACTTTAGAAATTTATTTGAGTGTTTATATTTAGTCTTATAGACTTAAAATATACAGTTGGATGTATCGTTTCATGTGCGATGTCTAAAAGTTGCACCTTTGGGTGTCTAACTTATAAATAAAAAAGGGCCCTTTTATATATTTTAAACGCTATGAAGAGGACGTATCCTTTTCATTTAGGCATAAAATAGGATCGATTGATCCAAGTAGACTTATAGTCTGAGGGAGTATTAATCCCGGTGGGATTTACAAGAGTATTGACCCTTTAAGATTTACGGGAGTATTGATCTCGGTAAGATATTGAGTTTGAGGGAATATTAATCCCAAAATAATATATATCTTAGTAGATTTCTCCTGAAGAGACATTTAGTTTGATTGGATTTTGATTCCAAATTGGAGTATATGAACATACTTCCAAGTAGAGAGGGACATATGTCCGAAATAATATTTGATATTTTCATTTATATATACGGGATAATCAATCCGAGTCATAATACAATTAGCCATTAAGAAAGGCTTATATATTTAACTTGAATGGTCGTTATTGGATCGAATATAAGTGACGTATTTGTTCAAAGTGAACTTTATTCTGGTGGCATATTTGCATACATTTATCTTGACATAGATGCAAAACTCTCATTTTTTATCGTGGGATTCTTCACTCAAACATGGAGCTCTCGATCCTTTTGTGTATGTGTAGTATATGTATTTTTGAAGAACTCATTCAACACTGTTTGAAGTGTTTATGCTTGATATGAGCAAGACAACTAACTGAGTTGAGATGGTGGTAAATAATGTCGGAATACTCTTAGGAATTCTATCTCCTAAGCCAATCGATTGTCTGTATCACTTCTTATAATGTCAGGTCAAATTGACTAATCTTCAAGTATAAGTAATCTCCCTAGTGTCCGAGTTTTAAGGTATGAGAACTCAAACACTGGAATCATAATTTGACAGTCCGCGGTTTAATAGTCCCCGGTAAGATAGCTAGTTTTGATGTTGATGGACTTTCAAATGGTCCGGTTCCAACATAGGGACGGTACCAGAGCTCTTTTTATCAAATATTCTTTACTTCGGCCAGGAACTACAGAGGTTCAAAAATGTTGTCGAGGATCGTGACATATCTTGATTTGAGTTATTCATACTGCTTTGATGAGTTCTTGATTTAAAGCCTTATTACAGGAGTAATTTTTACTGCTCTCTTTATAAATATTTTGCATCATATATTCTGGTTGTCTGGATCCATGTGACATTTTCGCTTTGGGACCCTTAAATATTCTCAATATAGTTCTTCTTCAACAAGGTAGTACGAGACGCACTCAAAGTTGTCGAGAACGTGCTTATCTTTGGGTAAAGTCCAATTCTGCAATTAATCAATGAATTTATTATGTCAGTTCCAAATTAAATTAGTCGAGCTTACCTTATTTTCATTCTAGTCGATGATAGATCAGGGATCGCCCCAAATAAGGGATGAATCGATCCCGAGAATGTGTGATCCCGAAACGATTTTTCTCAATAAGAGCTTGGAGTTGTTCCAGCAGTCTGTGATATTAGCAGTAGATCCGAGACTAGCACATCTGGCTCAATTTTCTCGGGCTGCATAGTTTTCTTGGATTTGATCAATCGTTAAATCAACATTCTTGTTTTGAGTCCCCTAGTTAATTCGAGTCCTGTAACATATGCTTCATACTCGGCTTCATTGTTAGTAATAATATAACTTTTATGAATTGTCTAACTACTTGACCGATATATACATTAAGCATTGTCCTAAACCTGGGACTTTTAACATTTGTGGACCTAATTGTGCAAAAGGTATAGATCCCAAGAATTAACCCGAAAATAACATGTACTTTTTTTCCAGCTTCGAATATGTAACGACCCGGCTGGTCCTTTTGAGAATTTAAGTTCTGTTCAGTGGCGTAAGGTCTGGAACAGCTTCATAATACGAGTATCGACTTGCATGCGTGGTTGAATTCAGTTAACGGATGATTTAGAGTCAAATTGGAAGAAGGAATCTAGTTTTGGGAGTTTAAGCGGTGAGAATTCGACCGGAATTGGACTTTTGAGTAAACAGCCCTGGAATGAATTTTTGATGATTTCAACAGCTTCGTATGGTAATTTTGGACTTAGGCGCGCGTCCGGATTCAGATTTGGAGGTCCGTAGGGTAAATTGAGGCATTTCGGCGAAAGTTGGAAAAGTTGAAGTTTCGAAAATGGAGAAGTTTGACCCATAGTTGACTTCTGTGATATCGGGGTCGGAATGCGATTCCGCGAGTTGGAACAACTCCGTTATGTCATTTTGGACTTGTCTGCAAAATTTGGCATCATTCCGGATTGATTTGATAGGTTTCGGCACGAGTTTAGAAATTTGAAGATTTGAAAGTTCATAAGTTCGATTTTTGGTTTGATACATTATTTCGGCGTTGTTTAATGTGATTCGTAACCTCGAGCGAGTCCGTGTTAGGTTATGTGACTTGTTTATGTTTTTAGACGGGGTCCCGGGGGCCTCGGGTGTGTTCCGGGTGGGCCACGGGTCATTTTTCCCATTTTCGGAACTGCTGTTTTCTGCTTCTGGTATCCTCCTTCGCGATCGCGAACAGCCTTTTGCGTTCGCGATGCCTTGTTGCTGACCACCTCGAAATCCTTCTTCGCGTTCGCGTCCAACACTTCGCGTTCGCGAAGCCCTGCATTTTCCTTCTTCACGTTCGCGCCCCTCCCTACGCGTTCGCGTAGGTTCCTGCCCTCCTTCTCCGCGTTCGCGAGCTCATCATCGCTTTCGCGATGAGCAACCTGGGCAGCCTTAACTTTTCTTCTTCGCGAACGCGGTCCCTCCTTCGCGTTCGCGATGCACAAATGCCTAGGCGGACAGAATATATTCCAAAATCGAGGGTTTCACCACTTTTATCATATTTTGACTTGTAGACCTCAGTTTTAAGCGATTCTTGGTGGGTTCTTCAGCTAATTCAAATGAGTAAGTGTTCTTCACTGAGACTTAAATATATTACATGAATTAGTCTTTGTTTTTATCATTTAAATTGTATTTTTAGTTAGGGAAAATGTTGGTTTTTGAAGAAACTTTTCAAAACGAAATTTCATGATTTGAGGGATGAAATGTTATCGAAATTTAGTAATTTTTGTATGGTTGAACTCATGGAATGGGTATTCGGATTTTGTAAAATTTGTCGGGTTCCGAGGTGCGGGCCCGGAGGTCGACTTTTGGATTTTTAGATTTTGTTAAAGATTGAAAATTTAGGATCCGAAATAGTTTCTTATGTGTTTTATTTGTGCTTTGAAGTTAATTTGGTTAGATTTGAGACGTCCGGAGATCTTTTCACCCGAGAAGTGCATTCTTGAGTATCGGTGTGTCGTCTTTGAGGTAAGTATCTTGCCTAACCTTGTGTGGAGGACTTCCCCTTAGGATTTGAGTCTTCTATGTTGATTGTAGTTCGTGTACGCGAGGTGACGAGTGCGTGCTCGGACTTATTTGTGGAAGAAAATTGGCCTTCTAGGGTTCTTAGGTCTTTATATTCACTGTGTAGGAATGTGTTCTTGACATGACTGAGTTTTCTATTTATTTTTTTCACCTCCCATGCTTAATTGGAATTAATTGCTTCATGATTCACTCTTATTGCCTAATTGACTCCTAATTGATTTGACTGAAGAATTTCTCCTCACCTATTGTCATGCTATCTTTTCATAGTTGTTTATCTTATTTGAGAATTTCATTACCCCTTCTGAAATTGTTTGGTCTTAAGTGAAGCTAAGATTATCTTCCCTTAATTGAGTTTTTGAATATTCTCAAAACTTGTCCAACCTTAAAGGGAGTTTAGATAATTTATATCTTGTTGACTTGCCTTTATTTGGGACTACTTAACTCGTGTTGATTTCCTTGTTATTGACTTGTAAACCGTGGGATTGTTGCTACATGTTAGTTTTCCCGTGGTTGAACTGTTCCCTTTATGCCAGCATTCTTTTCTACGGTTATTCTTTGTGAGCTGGTTCTACCGTTTCCTTGTGATTTATAGTCCTTGAATTGATTTACTTGTCTTAACTTGTATTATTTTCTAGTTGTGTTATTTTGTCGTTCCCTTGTGATTTATAGTCATTGAGTTGATTTACTTGTCTTACCTTGTATTATTGTCATGTTGTGGTTATGTGTATTGTGGTGATGTACGAGCTTTCTGTTGCGCCGTAACTGTTGTTTCTGTTGGTTGCGCTGCGTATTTATTTTGGGACTATGGGACTGCACCTGGGAGATTCCCCTGCACATATATTGATTTTTGGCTGTAGTGCGGGATACCAAGAGATCCCCAGCACATATATTGAGGATACCAAGAGATCCCCGGCACATATATTGAGGATACCAAGAGATCCTCGGGATACCAAGAGATCCCTAGCACTTATATTGAGGATACCAAGAGATCCCTAGCCTATATATTGAGGATACCAAGAGATCCTCGGGATACCAAGAGATCCCTAGCCCATATATTGAGGATACCAAGAGATCCTCGGGATACCAAGAGATCCCTATTACATATATTGAGGATACCAAGAGATCCTCGGGATACCAAGAGATCCCTAGCACACATATTTACGTTTGGGACTACCGGACGATATCTTGGGAGATCCGCTGTTAAATCATTGTGTTCTGAGCTAATGTTTTCATTGATCCTATCCCTGTGTAAACATTATAGGTGTTGTCTGTTCCATTCCTTATGCTTACTAGTTGGTGCGAACTATGTTAGGACACTTGCACAAGCATACACGTGGTTAATCACCCTTATCGGGTAGGAGGCTCTTGAGATTTCCGAGTATAGACGCACCCCTCGTTTATTTTCCTTCCATGTGAGAATGACTCTTTGGGCACGTGAGTTGTCAGTATGAATATGAGGTGTGATAAGGGCATAGGATGTCAAGTGTTAGGGTTCCGTTATTGAGGCTCGTATTGTATGATTATGAGAGTAGGTGTGACAAGGTGACTTATATTCGGAGGATTATCTTTTTTTTTTGGAAATGATTATATTTGAAAGCATTATTTGAAATGAACTCTTTTGAAAAGAACACTTATTTGAAGGAAGTATATTTCAAACCATTTTTTTATTTATTTTATCACTTGAGAAGATTTTGATTATTTGATTGATTCTTGCTGGTTAAGGCTCAAGGTGAAGGCTGCCGTAGTTGCTGAGTTATGACTTGCGCTTACTGTATTTGTGATTTCGAGTTTGGGATTTTTGTTCACTTTTATGAGCTTTATTATGGTTTTCCACTATTACTTGTTGTTTCCTTTCCTTATTTTAGTTTCTGTATTGTTAGAGATATCGCTTAGTCTTTATATAGATATCATGTTCGGTTCTTCTCTATACTTATACGTGTTCTGCCTATTAGATCAGTGGGTGTCTTGACTGTTCCTCGTCACTACTCCACCGAGGTTAGTCTTGATACTTACTGGGCACCATTGTGGTGTGCTCATACTACACTTTTGCATATTTTTTTTATGCAGATCCAGGTATTGTTCGCTAGTAGCTGTGTGGATTCTTGCCGAGGAGACTCAAGGTAGTCCTGCTGCTGCGTTCCAGGCTTCGGAGTCACCTTCCTATTTTATATTCACATTGTTGTACTTATTTCCATATGAATGTGTTTAGAGGTTGTAGCGAAACTTTGTAGAGCTTATGACTTGTACTATCGGTTTTGGAAAGTTGTTCTTTGTATAAAGGATTTATCTCAGAAGAATTCTAGCTGTTATTAGTTATTGTTGTTATTCCGCATTTTAGTAGGCTTACCTAGTCCTTAAGACTAGGTGCCATCACGAAACCCAACGGAGGGAAAATTGGGTCGAGACAGAATAATATGTTCGAGCTAAGATATATCATGCAATCTTATAAACTTGTGATTTTATAGCTGTACGTGGCTAATGAATAATATCATATTCACTAAGTTCGACTACCCGTTTAGCTAGCCTTCTCACAGTTCGTGCTTATGCGAAATATTGCGTAATGAAAATATAGTGACTATAGAAATTGGATGACATTGAAAATAAAGCCTTATATTTAGGGCAGTTGCTATCAATGCCAACGTAGATATGTAGTTTTCGTATCTAAGAGTATTTTACAATAGATAGGAGATTGTGTACCTTTATCTTCTTAAATTAACATTGCATTTACCGAGACCTCCGAGACAATTTGGTATACCGGCAACCATTTTTCTCCTCGAAATTTTGAAAGTAATGATAGGCTGATGTTAGCTAGAGAGTCCGGATGATTCAACTTTACGGACTAAACCGACCTTTCGAAGTTTTGTAACTTTATCTTTTATTTATTTGACTCCAGATTCTTCTTTTGCTTAACCGGATTATACCGTTGGTCATGTATAGGGTCCATCATTATCTGGTTATATCCTGAATCTGCATCTGTCACACCTCACTTTTTACACACCCGAGGGTATATAAGGGGAGTTTTTCCAATTTAAGTGATATTATTCGAAATGGGATTATTTATTTATCAGAGTCGCCACTTGGGATAGTTTATTTGGTGCCCCAAGTCACCGGTTTATTTTAAATCCCAAATCAAGGAAAATTTCGGCTTTCCTTTTGAAGTCTGCGAACCAGAAATTCTGAACAAGGAATTCTGTTAACCCGGGGGCAGGTGTTAGGCATCCCCGGATTCCGTGGTTCTAGCACGGTCGCTTAAACTATTATAATTGGCCTATTATCTGATTTTAATACATGTTTTAGCCTATGGTATATTTTAACTTATTAACAGTTTTTAATTAATTTTAGGAAGATTCAACGTTATCTAAAACATGTCTTGAACTACGTCACATGAAATGCACCCGCGGTCCACAACACATTTTATCTAACGTTGTTAAGAATTGGAGTTGGATCACATGAAATGCACACCCGAGTTTAGGAAATTAATTTTTTATAGCGCGCCTAAAGCAAGTACGCACTTTCCAATTTGCGAGGGCCATGGAAAATTCAACTAAATAGCACACCTCGATTTCTAAAGGATTGAAATTAATTAAGTGAGGGCCATGGGTTTTGAGATTTTATTTGGCATGGCACGCCTCAAACTAATCTTAAGAGTCTAATTAATTAAGGAAGACTTAAAAGCATTCTAATTATTTTAGGCTGATGTTCAAACTTATTTTAAACTAATGGACTAGCATTAAAAGCAAACAAGTAATTGGCTGAATAGGCATAGATTAACAGCAAATAAAAGAAATGTTGGGCTCAAGTAACTGGCCCTAAATACCATAGGACATGCAGATCCTTATTTACGGCTGGCCTCAAGTCCAGGCCCAACATGAGCCCAAACTTGATGAGGCGAGGAGTGCAGAAAAGAACAGAGACCAAGGTCGAATCCCTTTCAAAACAAAAGAACATTTGGATTCACAAAAAAAAACCTTTGGCTCTAAATGGTCCCTTCAATGGCTTCAGCCTTATTAACTTATACAGTGTTGGCAGAATAAACATTAAACGCATTATCTAATTAAATTGCAATTATGCAGAAAGTGGGAATACACTGGAATTAATGTCATGATTTCATACACAATGATGCTTACTCTAAACGTTCAAACTGGAGGTCAACGCACATCACAATATTGTTGAACTTACACAAATACAAACCAAAATCTAAAGAAAGAAACAGTAAGGACCAAATAATACTTAACTGTACCTTTGTACATGTGAACAGATACCAGCAAAAGATCTCCTCATCCAACTTAGAATTATGGAACTTGAACCTCAAATGAATCTTTCTCTAACGCAAAAAAAAGTAGTAAAATCCTAATAGGATTAACATATAAGTAACTTGACCACAAGAAACTACATCAAACCCTCAACAAACTAAAACAAAGAGACAGCAGTAATTCAGCTTATATTGTTTTTACAATCATGAGAAGAGGCTAATATAACATGCTTAAAATTAAACCATTATACAGTGCTAAAGAAATAGAGGAAACAGGAAAATAAAACTCAATAGCAGCTTGTGTTCGACATGTTTCGCATTCAAATTGCAGATTTACATTTCACATGTTGTCTATGGTTCCAAAAAATACCTCGAAATCAAAGGAAGTAAGAAGAATGAGGGATCAGCAGCAGCAAAAGTGTATCAGCAGCAATGTAACAGTGTTAACACAGCAAAACAAACCCAAACTTCAAAACCAGCTCCAAACTATTCAAACCAGATGCACGATTTGGGATTTTGAGAAAACTCTGATTAAACGGAGGAAACCAAAGAACCAAAACCGGGCCAATTTTCAGCAAATTTTAGTACTTTTCCCTTTGAAAGAAATCTCAGTAGTTCCTGAAGTTTTTTTCAGTGTTTTTCAAAGCTTTTTGCAAACTCGGCCGTTTTATAATTCTTTTTGTATTTTTCCAGTCTCTAAATTCTGACTTGAGAATGAAGCAATTAGACTTTTATAAGGGAGTTTTAGGGCAGCAGAAATGAGTTCAGTTTTTGCCCTTCAATCCTTTCTCAATTTTCATTTTTGCTACTTGGTCCTTAGTTTTAAAAAAACAGATTTCTAAAACAGCCCCAAACCCATCTTCCAGGAAGCTTCCCCAGTCAGTTATACAAGATTACTTAACCTAAAATTCCTAAATTAACCCTTAAACCTCTTGTTTTTACCCCAACATAGATATGGGTCAATTTGGACCCAAGACTAACCAGATATGGGTTTACCAAACCAGGGCTAATCCCTTTTGCTTTGGGCCTCTGATTAACAGAGCCCAAATTCAATCAACAACAGAATTCACAAGACTATTGACTTACAGAGTCATAAAGACTCATGATGTCCTGAGCCCAAAAGAAAAAAAAAATAGAAACAAACAGCATTTGAACAAAAATCTAACACAAACTAAAACGTGCTAAATAAAATAGACCTAAAACTGACATGCATACCAAAATGACTTGAAGAAATAGAAAACTAAGAAAGAAAAGCAAGAAGAAGAAGAAGGTGAGAGGAGAACTAAAAATGAAAATGAAAAGAAAAAATGAAAGAAAGAAAGAGAAACTGAAATACCTAAAACCCAGGCAGACAAGATCTTGAACGACTCCTAGAACCCTTGATTTTGACCGAAATGGACACTAATCATGTGTTCTCAACGAAAACACGCGAATAAAGTCAATTTCAGCCTCAACCCTTCACTGAAAACTCGTCAATTTAGCAGATTTGGGATTTTAGGGTTTGGGACTTTGATTTAAGATTCGACGGGTTCCGTGATGATTCGAAGGAAAGAGGTACTGAATTTGGTATGAGGGGGCCATGGGGGTTTTGCGGTGTGAATTTGGGGCTGGTTGGTGGTGGCGCCGCCGGCCGGCAAGTGGAGAATTCAAGGGCGGCTCTAGGGTTCTTGAAGAGATGAGAGAGATGGAGGGGGGGTTATGTTTGGACTTAGGCTGTCTCTGAGGTTATCTGGACACTTTTATGTGGAATAGGGAAGAGCCTTGATGGCCGCTCGATGGAAGGCAATGGAAAGCTCAGATTGAACTAGAATTAAGAACTCCAAACGACTTCGTCCAATTAACAGAAAGGGCGGACCGTGTTGGGACGCGGGTTTGGGCCAATTTGAGGTGGTTTCAAGAGAAAAACGTTCGGGCTTTCGGGGAAATTAATTGAAAGAGCCCAAAAATCCTCTTCTTTATTTCCTTTTCTTTTCTTTTTCAATTTCAAACTTTCTTTTTCTTTTCCAAATAAAAATAAAACCAAAATTAAATCTTAAAACTAAATTAACCTACCAAATTAGACTAATTACTCTTCATAGTAATTACAAAAATTGATTAAGTCCTAAATTAAAAGAAAAGCTACAAAATTCAAAATTAAAGAGTTAAAATACAACATGAACTATTTTTTGGTGATTTTTATATATTTTATAAAACAACTAAATTACTAATTAATCTAAAAATATGAAATTAAACCCTAAATGCAAATGCAATGTATTTTTGTATTTTTCATGAATTAAATAAAATTAAACATGCACACAAAAAATGCAAATAATTAAAAAAATTCTACAATAATTCCTAAAATAAAAAATAATTATAAGAAAAAATCTAATTTTTGGAATTCTGTAGGAGTAATTCATGTGAGGCAAAAATCACGTGCTCACAGCATCTAAAAAACTTAACAACTCATGTCCTGCAGTAGAATCAATTAGTTGATCTATGTGCGGCAAAGGGAATGAATCTTTAGGACAAGCTTTATTTAAATCAGTATAATCTACACAAAGTCGCCATTGTCCATTCTTTTTGGAACTACCACAGTATTAGCTAGCCAGTTAGGATATTTTACCTCTCGTATTGACCCAATTTTTAAAAGCTTTTCTACCTCATCTTAGATTACTTGATTTTTGAAGGATCCCTGCTTCCTCTTCTTCTGCGCGATGGGTCCTCATTTAGTTTGTGGGTCATCACCTCCGGTGGTATACCTGTCATATCTGAATGCGACAAAGCAAAGCAATCTGCGATAGCACGTGGTCACGCCCAACTCTAGTCCTAAAAAGGATAAGCGGTCGCTGCAAATATAATTCGGTCTAAAAGTCCGGAGTCGAATCCCGCAGAGAACTAAGGCTTAGCTGTATCTGTTTAATATCACTAAGAAGACAAGATTGAACAATTTTCTAAATTATAAAGATTGAGATTTATATTTCTAACTAATTAACTAGCAAATACTACAAAGCGGTACAATTATCAACTAACGAGACAAATGGTTGGAGACTAAATTAAGGAGGTCTAGAGTTATGATTTCCTCAATTGTCGGAATCCTTCTAGCTATGTTCCCTACGATTTTGCCAATGTATTCTCTACTGATCGTGAGCACTTTAGGTGCCGTAATTCTCTCTCGAGCAACTACAACAATTTACTAGACATATTCTCTCGAACTACGCTAGTTGGCTTTATCTAACCGCTCATTATGATCACGTCAAGGCTTTGTTATTTCTAAACCTGCCTTTAAACCCAATATATTGATTTCTCACATACGTTAGGAGTGACGTTGTTCAACAACTACCTAAATATGTACTCTCTCTCGAGCAGTACACACTAAATAGGCACAGTCAATTGATGGACATTCAATCAACAACAACAAACACGTAGTTGAACAAGTAGAGAAATCCAATGGCTCAATTATATAAAAACATAACAAGAATTATCCTATAAAAGGTTCTATCAAAATCCTAAAAAATGAATTAGCTATTCATATTAGTATGTAAAACTACAATACTAAAAATCATAACCAACAATAAAAATAGGAAGAGGAAGGAAAAACTTGTTGAAGAATTCCCCGCCTTGCTCCTATTGTGTCTCTGCCTCCTTAGGTCGAATCTGTGGCAAAAATATGTCCTCAACCTCCTTAGGTCTAAATTATGTCAAAAGTGTGTCCAACCTAAAAAATACCGCTTTTCTATGAATATATACCAAGTAGGGTCGGGCCCAAATAATTATACCTTCTCCTACACGAAAAAGGACAAGTTTTCAGGCCTGGATGGCCGCGGCCGCGGTCGGGTCGCGGCACGAACGCGGTATATGGCAAGTATACTGCCTCAGCCCGCCTCAGCTCCGCAGTCGCATTTTCGACCATATTTTTTACCCTGTTCCGTTTAGAATTTGGAAAAACGTAAAATAAGAAAGTTGTATCCCTTTGAGTTAGCTTTCCAACCATATATTGTGAAGCCCAAATGGAGTTTTGAGAAAAATGTTATGTATATTTTACTAGACAGTGCGCAATATGCCTACTCGATTCTTCGTTTTGTTGCTCTATCATCCGTTGATCCCCGAATACGATCCTGGCTTAATTTCTTGGGCTTTTACTCAGACTTCAAAGCTCCAAAGCACTTGAATTCATTCCATAACATCTATATAGCTCGAAATCACTCCTACAAGGCATAAAACACACACTTAGTGCAAAACACTAGCGATTAAAGCGCAAACTCAACTAAAGTGCAGCAAATTTGAGTGTAATAAGCGACTAAAATACGTAATTATAGCCTATCATCAGCACGTAAAAATTAAATCAAATTACCTTTAATCTGATGTCGAGTCTCGACCAGCGTAAAACTTCCTATTTGGGAAGCTAATAATAATTTCTAGTTCTTCAGCATTTTAGCTCATGGCTTCTGATTCTTTCGGTTCAATAATTGTTTCTGAAAATATTGTCTAATTGTCTGTGACTATTAATGAACCTTTCTTCCTTGTGGTCATTAATTATTCATCCCGCGCCTATCTCTTCTTTTTCAGCTGTCAGGTGCGGTATTTTTATAAACAATCCTGTGGGTATTTTACCCATACCTTTTCTAACCTTCATTCTTCTCTTGTGATATTTTGAAATTCAGCAAGGTGATTCCTTACCTATTCGGGAAGGTCTGGATCTTTTTCAGCCCGTAAGAAAATCGCGTATCTATTTGCTCGGACCTTTTTTTTTATTTGGATTTCTGCATATAGATTCGGATCACCCAAGAACCACCTCCGTTCGATTTTGGATTTCTATTTTTGTCTTTCGATTGAACCTCGTGCCTTCCTCTATTTGAAGCCCGATGCTGTAACGCTTATGCATATCTTTCTTGTGGGATAGTTGGATATTCCCAGAGGTGTTCTATCCGCTCGTTCTATTCCTTGACCTGTCTCTGTAAAGTTAGAACTAAATTTATCATATTAAAATTACCTGATGTATCTGAACCTCACGTTATGGTACTGTTTAGCGTAGATTTATTTTAAGTTTCGGTACTAATAGTTGTGGTAACAATATATCGATATACATTCTCCATTTTTATCTTTTTGTTGCTTACTTATCATTATCATGGCTATTATTCCCTTTTCCTTTTTTATGGTAAAGCCATCTCCAGCTTGGTTGTCCTCAACTGTGTTGATTAGAAAATTTCTGGCCATGATGAAGGTTTAAACTGTAAACAAGCAAATATTAACAAAAAATGTTAGTATCTTTGGATGAATAAAAAATTTGCTTGAACACCGGCAGCGGAACCAAACTGTTTAAATTGAAAACAATTTTCACGGTCAAATCAATAATTTTATATGACGGGCCACAAGCAACCGATTCAATCCGAAAGATATAAATTTTCGTTAATACAACTTGATAGAGAAGTGAAAAATAAAATTCAATGACAGGTAATATAATAAAAATAAAGCAGAGAAGAAATAATTCTTACTGAAAGATCCTTGATAGGATGATGAGCGGAACAGAGCTTGAAGGGCCGAACTATGGCTAACTTGGGAGCAAGATGCTATGAATTACAATATATATAATTGTAGAGAAAAAAATTAGATTCCCCTAATGGTTATAAAAGTGTGTCTATTTATAGGGCTAAATCTAAGTAACTATTCTCCTTGAATTATGGGTCCATTATGAGCATTTACTTAATCCATCCATTACTTTTGGAAGACTTATAACAATTGTGTAAATGCTAAAATTCCGTAACTGATGAGTTAATTTCGTAACTGGTGAGTTAATTCCATAACTTATGAGTTAATTATGTAACTAATGAGTCAATCTCGTGCCAGTTGAGTCAATCCCGTGCCTGTTGAGTCAATCGCGTACCTGTGAGTCAATCTCGTAATTGATTTCCTTATTCTAACCGTTACAATCATTCATTGCATTTATTGTACGTTACATAATTGAATTGTAACTGCTGGCATAATGATGATAAATCCCATGTAATCCGGGATTAATTGATTCATTCCTCATTTGTAATTATGAGTCATTCTCCCGTAACTGATCCGGAGCTATTTTATGATGGTCAGTTCCGAGACTAACAGACACGGTACGAGTATGCTCGGTCCCGAGGGTGTTTCACATTTCATCTTTACATGTCATTCTTCATTTTTCTTATAACTTTGTTGATATGTGTCGCCATTTAATAGACTCACGTGGCGAGTCTATTTTTCACTAATACATATTACATAACTGTTTTTGTTATTCATTTTACCACCACGAGTGGTGTATATTGAATTTTTCTTCTTTTTTTAGCCGAGGTGTAATGGGGAATTTCTGTGTACGTTAGATAAATTCGTTTCTCGTTAGGCTTTTCCTCAATTCAATGCATGAAGTGATGAAAAACGACTATGATATTGAGATTGATGATGAGAAGTTGACAACAGTGATGAGTTTCTTACCAAGCAAAGTTCTAAATAATGTGATGAAAGCATGTATAGATTAAAAAAAATCAATTTACATAAGCGCAATTGAAGAATAAACGAGATTAAAGGTGTTTAAAGCATGTGTTCTGATTAATTTGACATCAAATTTAGTTAAAAATTCATACTGTTATGGACCGACATTATAAAACCCTTGAAATACAGTGTTCTTAAAATATGAAATATTTGGTAGAATAAATTTTCCACTTACCTTACTGTTTGATTAAACAAGTGTAGAACATTTTAGCTAAATTAATTAATGATGGGATGTAGGATGAAAGGCAAATCTTAGCCAAACATAATTAACTCTAAATCTGAACATGTTGAATATCACAATCGAAGGAGACCAAGTTTATATAAGATTCCTTAATATGATTGATTCAAATGTAAATGATAAGCTTACATCTTTGATATGTTTGTACCATACTTGTAAGAGCAAAGAAGGAAAAGAAGGGAAGTTGTTGATAGCTATGAGATAAATCTTTGTTGATTCAACAATGTGATTACAAGAAGCTGTAGCTAAAATCCGAACTGTAGGTTGGTTGTTGAGGATATTCTCTTGCTCTTCTCCTTGATACCTTGCTCCTCTCTTTTCTCGAATCCCCCTCCCTCTTCTTTCTGCTTTATCTTCTTTATATACACTATCAATTTTTTCTTTTACCCAACGGTTCTTAACCAGCGTAATCTCTGTTGGGCACATGCCCATGTTGTCCAGTTAAAGGCCCAATGGCCCAATCCTATTCTCTTTTGATTTCCATTACTATTTGCTCGTCGGCCTGCTTTTATTTGTCTAGATGTAATCCAAGCAGGTTCAAGTACCTGAAGAGCATATTTACCGAAAGAAATATGATTACCTCGATGAGATATTCCCTTCATTCTTCCTCTATGTTGTTTACGGAATCTGGTTCTTTTGGGGTTATAGTTGATGGTTGTTTCTGAATTCCATCTCTACTACAGAACCGGACGTGAGAGTTTCTTCTCATCCAGCTCCTCGCGAATAAAAGGATTCAAAAAAATTTAATTTGAATTAAGCTAGAATAGTCAATCTTAAGTTAAGATATATATGTATTTACTGAGTAATACCTTGAATGTGGGATTCTTTGAGATTTCATTCAATCTATTAGTAATTTGTATATCTTTTTTGAATAGATAACTAAACTTTTTAGTTTTATAAATAGAAATCCAAAGAAAAATTGTATTATTATACCAAATCCTTATTTTGTCCTTTATTGTATTGTCCTAAATTTTGCAATAAAAAAAGTTTTCGCGGGCGAATATTTACTCTTTCAATCCCTATTTCATTTGTAGGGTTAACTCGTGACTTCTCAGATCTACGAATACATGAATTAATCTCTGGTTCGTTCCGCCATCCCGACCAGTGAATCATTAAGATTCCTTTTTCAATAGAATCTTTTGCATTCACAAGTTCCGTCGTTCCCATCACTTCTTACTTAATGGTTAGGTCCGAATTCTACAATGGAGCTCAGAATGAAATTGGTTCTTGAGTCAATCTTCTCAGTCTTTATTGGCTCGAAGCTCTTGATTTTTTGTTCTATTTCTATAAGAAGATTCATTTTATTATGGTATGAATGCGTATTGATGCTTTATTACACTGCCTTTTATGAGATTACTCATAGACCTTACATATTGGAATTTTATATCATTGGTATTCTTTTTCTCTCTTTCTCTCATCCTTCCATTTATCCACATCTTTTTTGTCTATTTTGCTTTACAACTTAGAATCAGATTTCCTTTTTTGTTTATGCAAAAGATTTCAGTTGCTACAAAGATATGACCTATATATCATATCTTGACTGGTTCTTTAGATCCAGATAATGCGAAGTGATGGGTTGGTTATTAGTTCTATAGTTTTTAGTTCATACTATGTGGGCTGGTCTTTTTTAATCCTAACCCTAAAAAACCAACGAGTCACACACTAAGCATAGCAATTATATCAAATGGTCAATCAAATTTTTATTCAACCTTATAGAATTAAGAATTATAAATGTTCCCCTTGATTGATTAGAAAAAGAATGAATTTTTCTTTTTTTGTTCAATCATTGGATAGAAGGGAAAGACAAGTAGTAAAATTATTCCTCGTCTAGAAATATCCAAATTTTGATGCCCAATACTCCATAGATAGTTCGAACTGTATAAGAGCAATAATCAATTTTCGCTCGAATCGTTTGTAGGGGAACCCTACCTTCTCTGATCCATTCAACACGTGCAATTTCTTTTCCGTCGATACGCCCCGCAATTTGTATTTGAATTCCTTTTGTATCCGCTTGTTCTGTTAATTCAATAGCCTTTTTCATTTCTTTTTGAAAGGAAACTCTATTCTTTAATTGTCCAGCTATAAATGCTGCAAGAATATTAGGGTTTCCATAAGGTTTTGCAAACACCGTGACAGCAATGTTCAGTTTTCGATTTACACAATTAAATTCTTTTTGTAAGGTCATTTGTAATTCTTCGATTCTGCGAGGTCGACTTTCTATTAATAATTTTCGGAATCCCATAAAGATTATGACCTGTCAGATCGATTCTTTTTTGAATCTCTATATGTGCAATTCCCTCGACGCCAGAGGACGTTCTCATATTCTTTTGTACATAATTCTTGATACAATCTCTTATTTTTTGATCTTCTTGTAAACCTTCAGAATAATTTTTTGGTTGTGAAAACCAAAGGGAATGACGACCTTGGGTTGTACCCAGTCTGAAATCAAGTGAATTTATTTTTTGTCCCATAATCCCCCACTATTATACATATCACGATACGGCATAGCTGTAGATTTTTTTTTTCCATCTCATTTTTTTTAACGAATAGATCTCTACATATTCATCATCTAAAGATATATCTTTCATTACAATAGTTATTTGACAGGTCGATCTTTTTATTGGAAAACTACGTCCTCGAGCTCGAGGTTTCAATTTCTTCACAGTAGTACCTCCATTGACTTCGGCTTTACTAATGACTAAATTGGCTTCGCTGGAACCCATATTGTAACTAGCATTTGCTGCTGCAGAATAAACCAATTTCAAAATGGGATAACATGCTCGATAGGGCATGAGTTCTAGTATCATAAGCGTTTCCTCATGGGAAGGGCCGCGAATTTGATCAATTACTCTTCGTGCTTTGTCAGCAGACAAAGATATATGTTCACCTAAAGCATATACTTCTGTTTTTTTCTTCTTTAGCATAATGTTTTCCTCCTACTACTGAATCATAAGCATCTAGATTTTTTTTATTAATATTAACGACGAGATCTATTATCGCTTTTTGCATGTCCTCTAAAATTTAATGTAGGTGCAAATTCTCCCAATTTGTGTCCTACCATACTATCCGTTATATAAATAGGCAAATGCTCTTTTCCATTGTGGATAGCAATAGTATGACTGATCTATACCATATCTAATAAAATCTAATGAGATTTCTCATGGACCTATCCCAGTTTTAGGGTTAACCAAAAGAAAAATAGGTTAATTACATGAGTTTCAAACTGAAATTTGGATGAATAATCTGCTTGTTTAGTTTTATCTTTTTTCCCACCTTCAGAAAAATGAAGCATAGGCATTTCTACTAGTGTTAGAATTTTATGAAAGGTAACTAAAATTGAATTTGGTGTTTATTCCTATTTAGAGTTGGTTTTGGCTTTAAGAGAAAGCACCACTCATGATCTATAAATAGGACAACCTTGAAGAATTATTCTATACTGACTGGTACAAGTCTTTGAAAGACTTAAGAACACAAGAGTGATTTTTGAAAGAGCTTTCATCAAGAGAGAAGAGAGAAGAAAAGTATTTGTTTTTGCCGCAAATTTTTATTTCGACCAGCCAATTTCAAATCACATTTTCCGATTCGTTAACCATTGGATCGGGCTGAAATTTTGATTGAGTGTTTGTAACATCTTGGTCTTCGATTTGAATGGTGAAGATCGGATTCAATGGCTTGTAGCATCTGATTTCGAGCCTCAAACATCAGCTTCATTTTTGTGGATTTTTCTCTTTCTTCAATTGATTAGTTGTTGCTCTTGTTGCTATTGTTGCTACGTGTTTGGCACTTGTTGTGTAGCCAATTTGGAGAACTTTTGTAACCCTCTTATTGATAGTGGAGATTTTTGGATCTTTGTGATCCCGTGGTTTTTACCTTCGATTAGAAAGGTTTTTCACGTTAAAATTTGATGTTCTTTATCTTCTTTATATTCGGGTTTGCTTCTTCCTCGACATAAAAGTGGTATCAGAGCGAGTTTCAAGACAGGATCATCTTGGCGGGTTCTGTTCTATATGCAACATATTTGACAATAATCGTGATTTTTGTCTAAGAAATTTGACCGGCATGCTACGCAAGTAGAGACAAACTTTGTGGTGGAGATTTGGAGATGCGACCTGTTGAAGGCTATGTGAAGAAGGTGGATCAAGTTTATTTTATCAGAAAATTCAGGCCAAGGGAGAGAATTGTTAGGTGTTTGTCCAGATTTTCTTACCATAATTGGTTTTCCTATTTCATGAAGGAAAAGACAATGTATTTACCATAATTGGGTTAAATCTTTTCCTAGAAGGAAAATATAATTCTTCCATATTGGCTAGTCCCTTTTCTTGTAGGAAAAGGTTTGGAGTTCTATAAATTGAGGATCCGCCCATCTCATTTAGTAGCATCCACAATGTAGCCATATGGGGCTTAAGAGTCGGGTTTAGGAGGAGAACTTTACGGGATAAGTGTTAGTGTGTGTTTGCCTCTTCGTGTGGTTGTTCTCTCGATATTTTGTACTATCTTTTTTATATAGTGGATTGCTCATCTCCGCTGTGGACGTAGGTCAATTGACCGAACCACGTTAAATGTTTGTATCTCTTTTGGTAGATTTCTCTTTTGTTGTCTGATTTATCTTCGTTCAAGGTTTGCTTTGCGAGCTCCTGCATGACACCTTATTTTTTGGTCATAACAGTGGTATCAAAGCCTTGGTTATTTATCCGGGTTGTTACGAAATAGAGGCGAATATGAGCAAGATGGTATGTTTAAATGGGAGAAATTATAATGTTTGGAGAAGCAAGATGAAAGACTTGTTATTCGTGAAGAAGATGCATCTACCCGTTTTTACAGCTCATAAACCCGATATATCCAATAAAGATTGGAATTTCGAGCACCAACAAGAATGTGGATATATACGCCAATGGGTTGAAGATAATGTTCGCAACCATATTGTGAATGTGACACATGCGAGATTATTGTGGGAAAAGCTAGAGACTCTTTATGCTTCAAAAATTGGGAACAACAAGTTGTTCCTGCTAAAGCAATTGATGACCTATAAATACAAGGACGGCAGCCCTATCCTTGATCACATAAATGATTTTCAGGGCGTCCTTGATCAGCTATCTGGAATGGGAGTTAATTTTGATGATGAGATACAAGGACTTTGGCTTTTTAATACTCTGTCTAAGTCTTGGGAAACTCTTCGTGTTTCTTCGACAAATTCAGCTCCTAGAGGTAGGGTGACCATGGAATATGCCAAGAGTGGTGTGTTGAACGAGGAAGTTAGAAGAAAATCTCAAGGTTTGTCCTCGCAAGCAGATATCTTGGTTACAGAAGACCGGGGAGAGATAGAACAAGAGGCTCGTGGAATAGAGGTAAAAGTAGAAGTAAGTCAAGGTCCAAATACCATAATATTACATGCAACCACTGTGGCAAGAAAGGACATATCAAAAGGTTTTGCCGCAAGTTGTTGCAAGACATTAGAGAAGGAAAGAAAGTTGAAAATAACAAGAAAAATGTTGTTGCTATTGTTCGAGATGACCTTTTTTTTGCTTATGATGAAAATGTCATCAATTTGGTATCCCATGAGACGAACTGGATAGTAGATTCTGGAGCTACCTCACATGTCACACCAAGAAAAGACGTTTTCTCATCTTATACTCCTGTTGATTCTGGAGTGTTAAAGATGGGCAATGCCAGTGAAGTTAAGGTGTTTGGTGTTGGCACAGTTTGTTTGAAAACTAATAATGGTTCAACGTTAGTTCTTCAAGATGTCAAGCATGCTCCATACTTTACTTTCAATTTGATCTCCACAGGAAGATTAGACGATGAAGGTTACCATAATGCCCTCTTTAATGGCCAATGGAAGCTCACCAAGGGCTCGTTAGTAGTGGCTCGAGGAGTCAAGTCTGGTCAATTATATGTGAAACAGGGTTCTATTCTTAATGACTCCATAAACCTGGTGGAAAGTGATACTTTATCAGAATTGTAGTACCGAAGACTAAGTCATATGAGTGAGAGGGAGATTACGTGTTTGGCTAATAAAAGTTTGCTTTCTGGAGTGAAACAAGCAAAGCTGAAAAGGTGTATGCATTGTTTAGCTGGAAAACAGAAAAGGGTTTCCTTTCATAGCCATCCTCCCTCAAGAAAACCTGATTAATTGGAGCTAGTACCCTTTGATTTGTGTGGTCCTTTTAAAGTAAAGTCAAAAGAAGGTGCACTTTACTTTGTGACCTTCATTGATTATCATTCTCGTAAGCTTTGGGTGTATCCTTTGAAATCTAAAGATCAAGCACTTAGTGTGTTTAAGGAATTTCAAGCCTTAGCTGAGTCAGAAGGGGAAGAAATTAAAATGTATTCGTATTGACAATGGTGGTGAATATTGTGGTCCCTTTGATAACTATTGCAAGGAACAAGGAATTCGTCATTAGAAAACTCCGCCCAAGATGCCTCAATTGAATGGTTTGGCAGAGAGGATGAATAGAGCTCTAGTTGAAAGAGTTAGATGCCTGCTTTCAGAGGCTAAACTTCTAAATACATTTTGGGCGGAAGCACTTAACATTGTTGCTTATGTTATCAATTTGTCTCATGATGTTGCTTTGGATAGTGATGTCCCAGACAGAGTTTGGTTTGCCAAAGATGTTTGTTATGATCACTTGAGAGTTTTTGGGTGTAAAGCTTGTGTGCATATTCCTAAAGATGAGAGATCGAAACTGGATGTCAAAACTTGCAGTGCATCTTTATCGGTTATGGTCAAGATGAGTTCGGGTATCGTTTTTATGATTCAGTTTACAATAAACTTATTAGAAGTCGTAATGAAATATTCTTTGAAGACCAAACTATTGAAGATATTGACAAAGCCGAGAAGATAGATTCTCAGAGTAATGAGAGCTTAGTTGATATTGATCCAGTTTCAATTGCTAAGGCACCTATTGCACATGAAGGAACCCCAGACAATGATGGAGATAGCGATCAAGATCAAAATGATCATCATGATGTAGATGTTATGGATGCTTCAGTTGATGAAGTTGTGGTTGATTGGCAACCAGTTCCTGCTCAGGTAACTACTTCGAATGCTCCCGAAACCTCTCTTAGAAGATCTACAAGGGAGAAGCAAAAATCCATGCGCTATCCTCCTGATGAGTAGGTACTTTTGACTGACATGGGAGAACCTGAGAATTATGATCAAGCCATGCAAGATACTCACAAAGATCAGTGGATCGAAGCCATGGAAGATGAGATGAAGTCACTCCATGAGAATGACACATATGAGTTAGTGAAATTACTGAAAGGTAAGAGAGCTTTATCTAACAAATGGATATTCAGAATAAAACAAGATAACCATACCTCTGCGCCTAGATACAAGGCGAGGTTAGTTATTAAAGGTTTTCGCCAGAAGAAAGGAGTTGACTTTGATGAAATTTTCTCCCCTGTTATGAAGATGTCTTCTATTCGTGTGGTTCTAAGCTTAGCTGCAAGTCTAGGTTTAGAGGTTAAGCATATGGATATCAAGACTACTTTTCTTCATGGTGATTTAAGTGAAGAGATTTATATGGAGCAAGCTGAGGACTTCGTAATTAAGCTTGCAGATAAGCATGCATATTGCAGAAAATTGGCAGGCATGAAGCCTATCAATAGTTCCTCTACTTGAAGACATATTTGGCCCCTTGGCTGGAGGGGGAGTTTGTTGGGAACATGCCCATGTTGTCCAACCAAAGGCCCAATGGCCTAATCCTATTCTCTTTTAGTTTCCATTCCTATTCGGAATTGGATTCGGTGTTTATTCCTATTTAGAGTTGGTTTTGGCTTTAAGAGAAAGCACCACTCATGATCTATAAATAGGACAACCTTGGAGAATTATTCTATGCTCACCGGTACAAGCCTTTGAAAGACTTCAGAACATAAGAGTGGTTTTTTAGAGAGCTTTCATCAAGAGAGAAGAGAGAAAAAAAGTATTTGTTTTTGCTGCAGATTTTTATTCCGACCAGCCAACTTCAAATCACGCTTTCTGATTCGTTAACCATTGGATCGGGGTGAAATTTTTGCTGAGTGTTCGTAACATCTTAGTCTATGATTTGAACAGTGGAGATCGTATTTGGAGGCCCTAGCATATGATTTCGAGCCTCGGACAGCAGCTTTATTTTTGTGGATTCTCCTCTTTCTTCAATTGATTGGTTGTTGCTCTTGTTGCTATTGTTGCTCCGTGTTTGGCACTTGTTGTGTAGCCAATTTGGAGAACTTTTGTAATCCTCTTATTGTTATAGTGGAGTTCTTTAGATCTTTGTGATCCCGTGGTTTTTACCTTCGATTTGAAGGGTTTTCCACGTTAAAATTTGGTGTTCTTTATCTTATTTATTTTCGGATTTGCCTCTTCTTCGACATAAAAGTGGTATCAGAGCGAGGTTCAAGACAGGATCATCTTGGCGGGTTCTGTTCTATCTGCAACATATTTGACGATAATCATGATTTTTGTTTGAGAAATTTGACCGGCGTGCTACGCATGTTGAGACAAACTTTTTGGTGGAGATTTCGAGATGCAGCCTGCTGAAGGCTATGTGAAGAAGGTGAATCAAGTTAATTTTGTCAGAAAATTCAGGCCAAGGGGGAGAATTGTTAGGTGTTTGTCCAGATTTTCTTACCATAATTGGTTTTCCTATTTCATGAAGGAAAGGACAACGTATTTACCATAATTGGGTTAAATCTTTTCACTAGAAGAAAAATATAATTCTTCCATATTTGGCTAGTCTCTTTTCTTGTAGGAAAAGGTTTGGAGTTGTATAAATTGAGGATCCGCCCATCTCATTCAGTAGCATCCACAATGTAGCCATATGGGGCTTAAGAGTCGTGTTTAGGGGGAGGACTTTACGGGACGAGTGTTAGTGTATTACTTGTGTTTGCCTCTTCGTGAGGTTGTTCTCTCGATATTTTGTACTCTCTTTTTTATATAGTGGATTGCTCATCTCCGCTGTGGACGTAGGTCAATTGGCCGAACCACGTTAAATGTTTGTGTCTCTTTTGATAGATTTCTCTTTTGTTGCCTGATTCATCGTCGTTCAAGGTTTGTTTTGCGAGCTCCCGCATGACACCTGATTTTTCGGCCCTAACACCCTCACATGACTGTACTCTTCCTCACGCGCCTAAGCGTTATGTCCTGCTAAAAAAGCCCTCTGACGGCTCGACCTCGATGGGGGTTGGGATACTTGTCGCCATCACGCATCGTGGGCACTACCACGGCTTGGTTGACCCGTTACCATTCCCTTTAATTGTTAGCCATCTGAAAGTCATGGTCCGATTTTGATCAGATTTTGACACTTACGGTGCATTAAGCTAATATTAAATTTAAAGTGAGAAATACTGTTAAAAGTTTTAGAAAAAAATAAGAAAAACGAAAAAGAAAAAATAAGGGAAGCTGGCGAGGGATGACAAGGTTATTTCAGTAACGGTAGTCGACAATTTTGGTAGGCGACCAACGAAATTAGGTAGCATAAACGCCGTGACCGTCACAAAACCGGCGTCATCCGGTGAACCCGGAGCCTTGTCTTTTGGACTTATTTGTAACGTGTCTTTCATCATGCTTTAAAATGAGCAAAACAAGAGTTAAAAAGTAAAATTAAGATGTCGCTTTGCCATTTCTACAGAAGCCGTTAATTGGCACGAGTCGAGCCAAAAGATTATAAAATTAAAACAAACTGTGTTAGACCCCTTTTTTTGACCCCATCTTTCGAGCTCTTTAATTACTCTTTTGTGTGTGTGTGAAAGGGCAGCTAATTCATGAGCCGATTTATAAATAAAATTAGGGGCACGTAAACTCATTATGTCTCTGTAAAATTATTTAAAATTATATTAATTATTTTCCAAAAAGGTTGAATGGTACACTTGGTTGAAAATTGAGTTATTTACCAAGAGGAGTAGCGTAATAATTCCCAGTTAATATATTTTTTCCTCCTATTTTTCGTAGTGCACCCATGTACTAAAAATTCTAAATCCGCCTCTAACAGCTACGGTCGAACATGAAAGTACGAGCATATCTAAAGAGTTGGTTACTGATTCACGTGAATTCAATAATAGTTTATATTTAATTTTTAATAATTTTTTAATATTTATAATATTTAATTGTAAATTTAATAATTATTATAGTATTATAGTATTTATTTGAGATCGCTTCAAAAATTTATAAATTTTAAATTCTGAATATAACTCTAATTTTGACCTGCCGTTAAAGAGGAAAAGATTATTTACCCATTCTCTCGCCGCACCCCTTCGTGCCGCCGGTGGTGATATTAAAAATAGCAGTGCCAGATTAGAAGATTAAATGAAGGGGAGTGTTGTTTGTCGGGTTGTCTGACTCTGAGTTTTCGAATCACTAAAACAGGTCAAAAATCTTGTAATAATGCTAGAGGATTATTTGTCTCTTAAGCGCCACATGTTAAGGTACTTCTCTTCTCTTTTTAATTATGTCTGCAATTTTTTTTTTTTTTATATTTTCTCATCACCACAATTATTTCTTCGCAGTGTGCTCTCTGTGCGCGTTTTTCGTTTTATACAGTAACAGCTTGTTTGGATGATTGTTATGTATCGTTTTCGTAATGTATCGCATTAGTATTGTATTGCCTTGTATCGTTTTGATATATATACAATGTTTGAATAGATTGTATTGTTTGCCGTCGTTTTATGTTATCATGCACCAACAATATGAAGAATATAATTGAAATATTATAAAGAAAAAATAAGCTATGAAGTAATATTATTATATAAAAAAGGTAGGGTAAATGATAAAATAGGATTATTTAATAATAAAAAAGGGCAAGATGAGAGACAAAAAATAAGAAAACGACGCGACCACACCAAATCGGTGGTTCCATAAAGTGGCACTTTTCGTCGTTACGTAACGACGGATTTACGATACAATAAAATTTAAGTAACAATCAAAACAAATATTATATTTGAAGTAACAATACAATACAATACAACATGTAAAACAATTGCACAATATTCTTACTATAATACTCCCTGCTCTTTATTTGTTTTATTTTCACGTAAATGTGATTGTTGTGATTTCGCCTTAATTATGCAGGTCAAGTTATTCCCTGAATTTGTTTTTAACCACTTAATCTCATAAAGGAATGGAGGTTCTTTTATTAAATAAAAAAAGTGGAATTGAGCTAAGAAAAGGAGTTAACACATATATACAGGAGATTCACAAGAAGAACCAATAAATGATAGCATCGTTCTAAATTTTTAAGGATGTTGACTGGTATTTAAAAAGTGAGATATGAATTGTTTAAGGGAAAAAATATAAACTGTCTTACCAACTTCCCTTAAAGAACAACATACTCTCTTCGCTTCATTTTAGGTAAAAAGTTGTCACATTTATTAAAAGTAACTTTTCAAAATACTTGTTGTTTTAGAGGGAAAAAAGAGAGAATTAACTTCTTCTTTTTTAAAAAAAAAATTACTCTTACTCTAATAAATATCTAGAGAGGTTAATGTGGTAAAAGCAAGGAATAATATTAATTTAAAAATAAAATATAAATAAGAATCTATTCGTTTAATTAATTTTTTTTAAAGAAGTATGCGAAAGGAAAAATTCATAAGTAAAATGGAACGAATGGAGTTTTTTTTTTCCCGCTCTTCAAGAATCACATATTGCGGTACCCCCATGTCACGATCCGGATTTCCCACCCTTAGGAGTCGTGATGGCGCCTACTAATAGGAGCTAGGCAAGCCAATTAGTTTAACATTTCTCTCAACATCATTAACAGCATAAAGAAAAACGAGGCAATTAATATAAAAGCGGAAGTCTCGATACATAAATAACCGAAACCAAGTGCGGAAATTCAAATACACCTCTACCCAGATCTGGTGTCACTAACTCACGAACTTCTATTGAATGCTAAAAACAAAGTCTGAATAAGAATACAGTACTGTCTGATCCGATACAAGGGAAATCAAACGAAAGACAGAGATAAGAGAGACTTCGGGCCATGCGGACGCCGGCAAGCTACCTCGAGAATCTCCGGACTGAAGTAAGCTCCCAACGCTCCTACTGCTGACCAAAGGCTCCTGCTCCGGTACTATGATCTGTGCAAAAAGCACAGAAGCGTAGCATCAGCACAACCGACCCCATGTGCTGGTAAGTGCCTGGCCTAACCCCGGCGAGGTAGTGACGAGGCTAGACAGGACCTACCAAGAACAACCTGTGCAGATATATATATATATACAAAGGCAACAGAAATAACAACAGAGTACGTCAACTAAAAAAAAGGGGGAGGGGCATGCTCGGGGAAAATACAGTGAATACCGATCAACGGATATAACGACGAAACTATCTCAATACCATAGCTCATATATAAGTGGTCGGCGCGCCACACAATCCCATTTCTTAATTCATAAGTGGACGGCGTGCCACACGATCCCATTTCATAATATATAAGTGGTCGGCATGCCACACGTTCCCATTTCATAATGTATATATAAGTGGACGGCGTGCCACACGATCCCATATTATAGAGTATAAGTGGACGGCGTGCCACACGATCCCATATTATAGAGTATAAGTGGACGGCGTGCCACACGATCCCATATCATGGTATATAAGTGGACGGCGTGCCACACGATCCCATATCATAGTTCAAAATATCTGACTTTGTAAAGAAGGCCCCATTAGGGGAATTCGACAACATAACACTTTAACCCAGCAAGGATACAGCTAACAGCCCAAATATCCCGGCAAGGGAGAGTACATAATAATAGCCTACACGTCCCGGCAAGGGAATAATCACAACACATCCTCTTTTAACTCACCTCTTTCTCAATTGTCACATTCTTGTTCGAGCCAACGCTCCAAAATATACCAACCACGATTCTTCCTCAACCGCTCACATTATATGAAGTTTAACGATTTAAACAAGGAAGTTGTGTCGCATCATTCGAATTAAAACAATTAAGACTCACGGTCATGCTAGACTCCGGTGCATAGATAACCGTCACCATGCCTATACACCGTACTCCACATTTAGCAAGCAGCAAATAACATCCTAATCATATTCCCTCAAGCCAAAGTTAGAACAAACACTTACCTCAAAGCCTTGAAATCCACTTAATCCTCAACTATTGCTTTACCTCGCGGTTCCACCTCCAATTCGCTCGAATCTAATCACAAATTGCCCAATTACTTTAATAAACATTATATGAATCAATTTGAATGCATAAAAATGAGCTTCCCAAGTTTTTTCCGAAAATTCCAAAATCTCCCCCGGGCCTACGTGGTCAAACTCGAGGTTCGAACCAAAATCTGGTTACCCATTCCCCCACGAGTTCAGATATATAATTTATTTTGAAATCGGGCCTCAAATCGAGGTCCAACTCCCCAATTTATAGAAAAACCTAGGTTCTACCCAAAAATTCCAATTTCACCCATGAAAATCTTTGATTTCAAGTGGAAAACATGTTTAATGATGTTAAAGATTGAAAGAATTGAGTAAAAATCAACTTACAAGTGATTTGGGATGAAGTTTGCTCTTGAAAGTCGCCTATGGTGTTTTGGGTTTGAAAGAATGGTGAAAAGTGATGAAAATTCGACCAAGTATAAAATTTGCTGGGCCGCGGATATGGGAAATGCGAAGCTGGGTTCGCAATTGCGAACCCAGCAGGTCTGGGAATTGCGAGATTTTAGTTCGCATTTGCGAACACTGGGCCTCAATGCAGACTTCGCATTTGCGAAGTAATGATCGCATTTGCGATCTGGGCCCTCTCGCACTTGCGAGCAAGGGCGTCGCATTGCGACTACAGCCCATTTTCCCGCCCTTCGCATTTGCGAAAGATTGATCGCATTTGCAACAGTGCCCCATTTTCCCAGACTTTGCAATTGCGAAGCAGTGCTCGCATTTGCGAGCTCGCATTTGCAAAAATTGCAGAAGCCAGCATACCAGATTTTTAAAACATGAGAAATGCAATCTGATGCCTATCCAAAACTCACCCGAGCCCTCGGGGCTCCAAACCAAACATGCACACGACCTCAAAAACATCCTACGGACTTACTCGCACGATCAAATCGCCAAAATAACATCATTTACATAGAATCAAGCCTCAAGGCACATGATTTTTCATTATAACTTCATAAACTTCAAACTTTAGATATTTAGGTCCGAAACACGTCAAATGACGTCCGATTTCGACCAAACTTCACAGAAAGTGCTTAACACATATTTAAGACTTGTACCGGGCGTCGGAACCAAAATACGAGCCCGATACCATAGTCTTTTAATCAATTTTCATTTCCATTTTTCTTAATAATTTCAGAAAAACAATTTCACGGAAAAATTCAGATCTCGGGCTCTAGACCTCGGAATTCGATTCCGGGCACATGCCTGAGTCCCATATTTTTCTACGGACCTTCCGGAACCGTCCAATCTCGGGTCCGGGTCCGTTTACCAAAAATATTGACCAAAGTCAACTATAATCATATTAATATCAAAATTCTTCAAATTTTTTCACGAAATTCACATATTTCAACATAAAAGCTTTCCGGCTACGCGCCCGGACTGCGCACGCAAATCGAGGCAAGTAAAAATGAGGTTTTAAAGCCTCGAAAGCACGGAATGGATGAGGAAATAGGTGATGACCCCCTTGGGTCGTCACACCCTAGTTGTCCAAGGTAAAAACTCCATCCGGTCTATAATAAGTGATTTTTTGGCTATTGAAATACCCCTTAAGAAAATACTAACTCCTAGAGAAAATAAGTATTTTGACTAAATAACCGTTAATTAAACTTTGCATATTATTAACTTGACACACTGGGATATGTAAATAAGGGCAAATTTTGAAAAAATAAATTTAATTCCTTCTTGATTATGTAAAAGAACACTTATTTTGGCCCGTGTGTTTGCGAAGCGAAATAGTAGTTTTGCTCAGTCTTGGAAGTGATATAGGCATTTCTTTGTTGAGCCAGATATGTATATTTTACCCGCCTAATTGTTATGTATCGTAGTTAATCCCTTTGAGTCTGTAATCCTGTTTCTTTGGCAGCCACATTACAAGTACCCATTTGTTTGAATTAACCATCTATTTGAACCATTGTAACCTCTTATGATGTTACACCCCATGTTTTCGTTCATGAGAGTATTCGTAAGTCAATTGATGTAAGCTCAGAAATGAGATCAACTTTGAAAGTACGTAAAGTAAGTTAATCATGTTACAAAGGAGGTTACAAATATTTAAGATCATGAATACCAAGTACCAAGAGGTTTTGAAGGCTTAGAAGCTAAATGAATTGAAGAAAATAAGTTTTGCCGAAAGTCGACAAGTTGGGAATGTTGTAACATGTAGTTTTGGGGCGAGAATAGGGTGTTTAAAATTATAAGGAGATTATATTATGAGTTATTTTAATCGTATGATAGACGTGTGTTATGATTTGAAGTCAAGCGACTTGTGGAACAAAAGTTGGAAAAGGTCATCACAAGTTACATTCATAAATGTGTTGAAACTTAGGTCAAATGTAACTGCAATTTTCTCCAAATATACTTAGAGTTATGGGATGTTCCACCCACAAAATTGAAGCTCTATGAGTCTATTTTTTTGACGGATTAAACCGTTTATCAATACGACATCGGAGTAGAGAGAGATATATGCAGTTTTGCGAGACTGCACAGGCCGCTAGGTGACAAGTAGGTGTGTCACCTACTTGGTTAAATGAGAGCCCAAAAAGAGGCAATTTCGGGTCAGCCAAAGAGCCCATTTAAGGGCTTATCTCCTGCAATATAAACCTCATTATATATCACAAATAACCAGACCTAAACCCCTGCAAACTCCCTCCTAAAAATTACCCACAAACCCTAATTGATTTTCTCTCCCTTTCAAGTTCTAAGTGGGAGTAAAACCTAGAGTTTGAAGAACCAAGATAAGGGCTGAGTTATCCAACAAATAAGATAATTTTACTGCTCTCTTTCATCCATTTTTCCTGCTGTAAATTCATGGTAAGTCGTTCTATACTTATAAGAACTCTCGGGACGGTGATCGGAAGCCGTGAGTTCGAGTTATTCACTTGTAGAGGACTATTTTGTGTTGCTGTTGGGCTGCATGTTTTACTACTATTTTGTGGAGTTTTGGGGGAGGAAGGGTGTGGAGAAACACCATATAGATGTAGGGTGGTGGGCTGGTCGTTCTTCGTAATATTTTCGGGTCTTTTGACACTAGTACGGTGATCGTTTTGTGTATGAAAAGATTGGAGTGTTAGGCTGTTTTGTAGTATTTGATGGTGTAATATAAGGCTGGGAAATAATGTATATATGTTGTTATGTTGTATTATTGTGTTGTTGAAGTTATCTTGAATTTGGAGGAAGTAAGGATTATAGGGGAGATGCTACCCGTTTTTATACAAAATAAGTTTTTCGTCCGTTGTGCGATAGTTGTACCTTTCATAACTTGATGATAGTATTATTATCATTGTTGTAGATTAAGGTGCAAAGAGGCGAGTTCAACTTGGTGATTGGAAATATTGTGATAAGGTATGTTAAGGCACTTCCTTCTTTCTTTTGGCATGATCTAAATTAAAATGAATACGCTAATTCATAACGGATCTACTCCTAGCAATTAAGGTTGTCCATGTTGTTATTTCCTTATAAATTATTCTAAGCAAGTGTGTATGATCCTTGAATCCTACCGAGGTTCATATTGAGGGTATGGATGTCCATAATGTTAATTGAAGGTGCAACGACCTTCAGTCACTCTGAAAGGTTTAGAACACGATTCCCTGAGTCTAGCATGCATTATATATAGTATCTATTTTACTCTACCAAGCCGCGCTATAGTTGGTCGGGTACGGCACCTATTGTGCAACCACTGATCAGTTGGGTTTACCGAGCTTCACGTGGCCGGGTACGATTCTATCGAGCCTTATAATGGCCGTGTACATTTTTACCGAGTCCTCTTTGAGGCCGGGTATGATATGATGATGATGATGCCCACAGAGGCGAATGTTTTTAAAAGTTTATGTATATATGTGTATTATGCATTTCATATCAGTAGCCCCCAGAGGCACTCAGATGTTACAGGTTGTATCTCCTTTATCTCTCTTTACATTACTATTCTTGTTTATGCTTTCCTGCCTTACATACTCAGTACTTTACTCGTACTGACGTCCCTTTTGCCTAGGGACGTGTGTTTCATGCCCGTAGGTCCCGACAGACAGTTTGACATTCCTCCTAGTAGGCTATCAGCTCAGCGGAAGGTGTTGGTGCACTCCACTTGCTCCGGAGTTGCCTATTTGGTCAGTATGATTTGGACATGTATTGATTGGTATGGCGGGGCCCTGTCCCGACTATTATGATGTGTATGTACTCTTAGAGGCTTGTAGACAGAAGTCATGTATATGAAAGATTGTATGGCCTTGTTGGCCTATGTTCAGTGTACCAGTGTTCATTTTGGTCTTATAGGATCGTGTGTCACATGTATAAGTTTGTATTACATGTTAGGTCGTCCTATGTAAAGTATTCCCTTATATTTTGTTCTGGTTATATCATGACGGTCCTTCCGGCCCATTTACCCATGATGATATGATAAGAAAGATACGTTACGTTGGCACTCGGTTGAGTAAAGTACCGGGTGCCTGTCGCGGCCCTCCGATTTGGGTCGTGACACATGAGCACTTGAATTGTTTATGAACTGTGTAAGTGTGGGGTGACTGGTTTGGCTTTTGAGTGGAACTAATGAAATAAGGAGAAATGAGCATTGTTTTGAACAAGTAAGAGCCACTTGAATTGGAAAAAAATAGTAGTATTGTTGTGGAAAAAAAAGTATTCCTTGATAAGTGGTGACTCTTGATGTAATTGTGCTTAAAGAAGTATGGGGTAATATACATTGAGGTGAAGGTGGAGTTTGGTTTGACATAAGTATGTAGTTTGAATGTTAAAGTATATATATTAAAGTGCTTAGGGAAGTGTAGTCACTCTTATATCCAAATATATCCTACCCGTCCCGCAGCCTACATTATAATCAAATAAAGTCCTACTTGATCCTACACTGAATGAGCTCGATTAGTAGAGTAGTACACTACGGGCAAGCCTATGGTGCGTCTTTTGTGGCATATGAATGTTATTTCTGAGAATGAGTGAATTCTTTCTATCTTGAGTTCCTAAGTGTTCATAAATTTTACTATGTGGAACTACTCTCTTTTGTTGTGTGAGGGCACTTGATTCATGAAGGAGAGGTAATGTCAGTGACCTCTATGTTAGAATAAGTGAGTAAGTTGTGAATAATGCGTGATACTTGTGAGTCAAATCTTGAGGTGAAGATGTTACGCTTTTGTGCTTAGTCTATTTTAAATGTTCTTGGTGTGATGAGTTAGGAGAATTGTTTAAAAAGGACGTGTCTATATAAAGTGTAGTTTGATTGATCGAGGACGAACAATGGTTTAAGTGTGGGGTGTTGATGATAGGCTATAATTACGTATTTTAGTCGATTAGTACACTCTAATTTACTACACTTTAGTTGAGTTTCTGCTTTAATCGCTAGTGTTTTGCACTAATTGTGTGTTTTATGCCTTGTAGGAGTGATTCCGAGCTATATAGATGTTATGGAGTGAATTCAACTGATTTGGAGCTCTGAAGTCTGAGTAAAAGCCCGAGGAATTAAGTCGGGATCGTGTTCAGGGGTCAAATTTGATAGTTAAGAAAAAACGAAGACTCGAGTAGGCATATTGCGCACTGTCTAACAAAATAGACTTAACTCTTTGCTCCAAACTCCATTTGGGCTATATAATATATGATTGGAAAGCTAACTCAAAGAGATACAACTTTCAGGTTTTATATTTTTCTAAATTCCAGACGGAACAGGGTGAAAAACGCGGGTGAAATCGCAACAGCGGACCTGGACGGGGACTGAGGCAGTACACTAGGAAAATACTGCGCCCGGACCACGACCGCGAGCGTCCAGACCTAAAAAGTTGTCCTTTTTCGTGTAGGAGAAGGTATAATCGTTTGGGTCCGACCCTACTTGGTATATATACATGGAAAAACGGTATTTTGAGGAGGTTGGACACGCTTTTGACACAGATTCGACCTAAGGAGGCAGAAACACAATAGGATCAAGGCGGGGAATTCTTCTACGAGTTTTTCCTTCCTCTTCCTATTTTTTCATTGTTGGTTATGACTTTTAGTATTGTATTTTTTTATACTATTATGAATAGCTAATTTGTTATCTAAGGTTTTGATGGAACCGTTTGTAGGATAAATTCTTGTTATATTTTTATATAATTGAGCCATTGGATTTCTCTACTTGTTCAACTACGTATTTATTGTTGTTGATTGAATGACCATCAATTGACTGTGCCTATTTATTATGAGTTGCTTGAGAAATGATACATATTTAGGTGGTTGTTGAACAGCGTCACTCCTAACGTATGTGAGAAATCAATACAATGAGTTTAAAGGCAGGTTTAGAAATAACAAAGCCTTGACGTGGTCATAATGAGCGGTTAGATAAAGCCAACTAGCGTAGTTCGAGAGAATATGTCTAGTAAATTGTTGTAGTTGCTCGAGAGGGAATGACGACACCTAAAGTGCTCACGATCAGTAGAGAATACATTGGCGAAATTGTAGGGAACATAGCTAGAAGGATTCCGACAATTGGGGAAATCATAACTCTAGACCTCCTTAATTTAGTCTCCAACCCTTTGTCTCGTTAGTTGATAATTTTACCGTTTTGTAGTATTTGCTAGTTAATTAGTTAGAAATATAAATCTCAATCTTTATAATTTAGAAAATTGTTCAAACTTGTCTTCTTAGTGATATTAAACAGATATAGCTAAGCCTTAGTTCTCTGTGGGATTCGACTCCGGACTTATAGACCGGATTATATTTGCAGCAACCGCTTATGACTAGAGTTGGGCGTGATCAAATTTTGGCGCCGTTGCCGGGGAACTAACGGTGTAGTTGTAGCTGTATATATTGCTAGGGTTCAAGTTTGAACTTTTATTTTGTTTTGTTTTTTTTTTGTATTTTTTTTATAACTGTTGATTTGAGAACATAACATCTTGGAATTATGGGAATTTTGGTGTAGATAATTCTGTTATTGATCTCCATACATATTGTGAAGGAAATCACCCGTGGCAAAATTTTCAAAACGTTCCTAAGAGCGAGTTATGTGCATCAACTCAATCTTATTTGTGGAATGTGTGTGATGTGTGTGGTGGTAAAAATGGCCACTTTTATAGTTGTGCTTATATTTCTTATCTTCCACCAACCCCTTACTATGATGGTTCTACCTTTTTCTTGTGAAGTTAACAGGAACAAAAAACATGGTGATGAGACTTGAAGGAGATCAAGTATATGTTAAAGTGCCTTCTGAAATAAAATAATGAAAAACAATTGCAGATAGAAAGGCAAGAGGCAACTATTCGCAAGTTGGAGGCTCAATTGAGTCAAGTGGTTGGAGCTTTTAATGCTCAACAAGCCAATATTGAGGATAGTAGCCAAGAAGAGCATGAATTTGAGGTGTTAATTGGGGAGGTCAGAGTATAACATCAACAACCTAGCCAACTACAATTTGAGGATGTCAATGTTGAAGAAGTGAGACTAGAGCCAGCCAAGGAATTTGAGGATATAAATTTTGTTGACGCTAGTATCATTGATGTTGAGGATGTTGAAAGTCCTGAAGTTCATGTGTGTGAGCGCATTGGTCCACACTCCAAGCATTTTTCCACATTATGTTTGGATGATGATATGGGAATAGAGTCATCCGAACCAATTGAAGAGTCAAGGAATAAGGAACAAGATGCATATATTCTGGAATTCTTTTTGCCAGAAAGTCAGGATTACATACCTCATACAAAGGCCAAGGAGTGCAGAATACTACAAAATTTCCTTGGGCCAGTTAGATTCGTTCCACCGCCCCATGACCATAATCATAAGCTTGAATCAAAACTTGGGGTTCAATTCATAAGCTCGAGGTGGAGGCAAAAAGTTATTCACGTCGTGCCGCGACATTAAATCAAGCGCTTTTTGGGAGGCAACCCAGCTTTATTTTTTTTATTTTTAATTTAGTTTATTTTATTTATTTATTTATTTATAATTGTATTATTCTTGTAGTGTCCATTTTTTATTTTTAGGAGCATGGAACGCAAAGCCATTGGAAGGATGCAACATCAAACCAGATGGTTGGAACTAAGTGTGAGGTACCCGCACGAAGGACCGGGCCTAGGAGAAGTCTGAGTACCCCATGAGATGCTAGTGCTTCGGCCTTTGGCCTACCAGGTAGTTCCTTTTACCCTCTTGTATGTATGGATGTGTATTGGGGACAATGCACAATTTAAAGTGTGGGGTGAGGAGATTGTCTGAGTGACTTTCTATGCTATTTTAGTTGTGTTAGTTTAATTGAATATTTTTTTTTGTTTTTTTAGAAAGACGAAAAAAAAAGATTGGACTTTTCCCGACGATGGATCTATTAGATAATTTTCTTGAGGGATTTAAGTCTAAAGAAAAAGACAAAAAGATTTTCTGTTGTTAGGTAGCGTAGCAATTACCCCCATAGTTTTTCTTTGTGCCGCGGTTCTTTTCCAAGGGTTTTGTTTGAACCGGGTGAGTTAGTTTTTTTTTTTTAAGAGTAGGAGCTAGTGTGAGATGAATTGAATTGCAGCGATATCTCTTAACTTTGTTATGCCTTGAGAATAGTAAATACTCTGGTTGTGACGCTTAGGTTCAATTTTTGACTCTTGTATAAGTACCTTAAATTGTATGATCTTAACTTTGCTTAACTGTTTTGACTAGAGTATCTTGATGAAACCAATCCTGAGAGAGTTATGTGCCATGTGTGTGTGAGGTTTGGGTGTTATTCTGTGCATTGCATTTGATGCCTAGAACTTGCCCCGTGTGTTTACAAAGCGAAATAGTAGTTTTGTTCAGTCTTGGAAGTGATATAGGCGTTTCTTTGTTGAGCCAGATATGTATATTTTACCCGCCTAATTGTTATGTATCGTAGTTAACCCCTTTGAGCCTGTAATCATGTTTCTTTGGCAACCACATCATAAGCATTACCCATTTGTTTGAATTAACCATCTATTTGAACCGTTGTAACCTCTCATGAGCACTTGAATTGTTTATGAACTGTGTAAGTGTGGGGTGGCTGGTTTGGCTTTTGAGTGGAACTAATGAAATAGGGAGAAAGGAGCACTGTTTTGAACAAGTAAGAGCCACTTGAATTGGAAAAAAATAGTTGTATTGCTGTGAAAAAAAAAGTATTCCTTGATAAGTGGTGACTCCTGATGTAATTGTGCTTAAAGAAGTATGGGGTAATATATTGAGGTGAAGGTGGAGTTTGGTTTGACATAAGTATGTGGTTTGAATGTTAAAGTATATGTATTAAAGTGCTTAGGGAGGTGTAGTCACTCTTATATCCAAATATATCCTACCCGTCCCGCAGCCTACATTACAACCAAATAAAGTCCTACTTGATCCTAGAATGAATGAGCTCGATCAGTAGAGTAGTACACTACGGGCAAGCCTATGGTGCGTCTTTTGTGGCATATGAATGTTATTTGAGAGTGAGTGAATTCTTTCTATCTTGAGTTCCTAAGTGTTCTTAAATTTTATTGTGTGGAACTACTCTCTTTTGTTGTGTGAGGGAACTTGATTCATGAAGGAGAGGTAATGTCAGTGACCTCTATGTTAGAGTAAGTGAGTAAGTTGTGAATAATGCGTGTGTGAGTCAAATCTTGAGGTGAAGATGTTACGCTTTTGTGCTTAGTCTATTTTAAATATTCTTGGTGTGATGAGTTAGGAGAATTATTTAAAAAGGTCGTGTCTATATAAAGTGTAGTTTGATTGCTCGATGACGAGCAATGGTTTAAGTATGGGGTATTGATGATAGGCTATAATTACGTATTTTAGTCAATTATTAAACTCTAATTTACTGCACTTTAGTTGAGTTTGCGCTTTAATCGCTAGTGTTTTGCACTAATTGTGTGTTTATTGCCTTGTAGGAGTGATTCTGAGCTATATAGATGTTATGGAATAAATTCAAATGATTTGGAGCTTTGAAGTCTGAGTAAAAGCCCAAGGAATTAAGCCGGGATCGTGTTCAGGGGTCAAATTTGATAGTTAAGAACAAACGAAGACTCAAGTAGGCATAACTGTCTAATAAAAGAGACATAACTCTTTGCTCCGAACTCCATTTGGATTATTTAATATATGGTTGGAAAGTTAACTCGAAGGGCTACAACTTTCATGTTTTACGTTTTTCCAAATTCCTAACGGAACATGGTGAAAAACGTGGTAGAAACCGCGACAGCAGACCTGGACGCGGACTAAGGCAGTGCACTGGGAAAATACCGCGCCCAGACCGCGCCCGGACCGCGACCGCGAGCGTCCAGACCCGAAAAATTTTCCTTTTTCGCGTAGGAGAAGGTATAATTATTTGGGCCCGACCCTACTTGGTATATATGCATGGAAAAACGGTATTTTGAGGAGGTTGGACACGCCTTTGACACAGATTCGACCTAAGGAGGCAGAGACACAATAGGAGCAAGGCGGGGAATTCTTCTACGAGTTTATCCTTCCTCTTCCTATTTTTTCATTGTTGGTTATGACTTTTAGTATTGTAGTTTTACATACTATTATGAATAGTTAATTTGTTATCTAGGGTTTTGATGGAACCTTTTATAGGATAAATTCTTGTTATGTTTTTATATAATTGAGCCGTTGGATTTCTCTACTTGTTCAACTTCGTGTTTATTGTTGTTGATTGAATGACCATTGATTAACCGTGCCTATTTATTATGTGTTGCTTGAGAAAGGATGCATATTTAGGTGGTTGTTGAACAGCGTCACTCCTAACGTATGTGAGAAATCAATACAGTGGGTTTAAAGGCAGGTTTAGAAATAACAAAGCATTGAAGTGGTCATAATGAGCGGTTAGATAAAGCCAACTAGCGTAGTTCGAGAGAATATGTCTAGTAAATTATTGTAGTTGCTCGAGAGAGAATTACGGCACCTAAAGTGCTCACGATCAGTAGAGAATACATTGGCAAAATTGTAAGGAACGTAGCTAGAAGGATTCCGACAATTGGGGAAATTATAACTCTACACTTCGTTAATTTAGTCTCCAACCCTTTGTCTCGTTAGTTGATAATTTTACCGTTTTGTAGTATATGCTAGTTAATTTGTTAGAAATATAAATCTCAATCTTTATAATTTAGAAAATTGTTCAAACTTGTCTTCTTAGTGATATTAAACAGATATAGCTAAGCCTTAGTTCTTTGTGGGATTCGACTCCGGACTTATAGACCGGATTATATTTGCAGCGACCGCTTATCCTTTTTAGGACTAGAATTGGAAGTGATCAATTATGCAATAATTAACTATGATGCGGTAATAAAATATACGTGAAGATATGTATTATGTATTTATTGATATGATGTAAATATCAATTGAGTGTAAGTTTTTATTGTTGTCCACTCTCCCCATTTTTTCTCATTAACAGATGGACCCCTTTCCTTTCCCATAATTTCTCCTTGTCGCAAAATGTATCTCTTTACCCCTTTACTTTTTTGCTCCCATAATTCTTGTGCTATTAGTCATTTCAGTTAGAATATTACACGCTGGGGATGTTTGTTTTGCTAGGTGCAACGGTCTAATTCCAACTGTTACCATTCACACATGCGGATCTAGGATTTTAGTTGGATGAATTCAACATTTAAAATTTATGAGTTTATATTTACTATTTATTGTAATTTTAGTAATTTTTTATATATAAATTTATGCTCTGCATCGAAAGTACTGGATTAGTTGAACCCAATAGCTGTATGGTGCATCCGCCCCTGACCACCCATATAAATGTTCAAGCAAAAAAGAAAATACCTTCAAACTCTCCTTAATGTTTTATCAACTTCAAGAACCCTTGCTTTTGGCAGGGTCGGCCCTTCCATAAAGCAATCGCTTTAGGCCTTATATTTTTTGGGCCCCATTTTTTGTTACACCTAATAAATTATGTATAACTTTTAAAATAACTTTTGTAAAGTGACAAAGTTTGATTTCTTTCTTTAACAAATATAGATAAGAAGGATTTGCAACTGCTATGATTTCTACCAAGGAAATTGCACTTGAAATGAATATCGATCCCGAATTTTGTAAGAAACGTGTGATATAAAAGAAGTAACAATTTGATGCGAATGTTGATAATGAAATCTCAAAATCTTTCGAAGAGTACTTTAGAGTTGATTAATTTTATACATAATAGCCAAGACTTTTTTTCCACTTCAAAATAGATTTGAACAATTCGCAGCATATGAAAATATTTTGATTTTCTATTTGGCGGTAGAAACTAAGATCACTAGATGTTGAAAATTTAAAAAAAATATTGCCTTAATCTTGAATGTTCCTAAAAGCATAATAATCAATTCGTATTTAATGGTTTATATTTATATTCTGATAAAAGTATTAAGAAAAATAGTACGATTAGAAGATATCACTTTAGTTGATACACTTAATAAAATAAAAAGATTTAATTCTTTTTCAAATGCCTAAATTGCTTATGGAATAATGTTAATAACTCATGTTACCGTTGCTTCAATGGAAAGAAGTTTTCAAAATTAAAATTGATAAAATCTTACCTAAGATCAACAATGTCACAAGAAAGGTTAAATGGACTAGATTGTCAATTGAGAAATATTTAGTGGGAGTTATTAATTATAAGAAAATTATTAGCAACTTTGTATCTAAGAAAAGCTAAAAAAAATAAATTTCAAATAAATAATATTTTTTTATAAAAAAAAATTAAGGCCTCTCGTAAAGTTTGACTTTAGGCGACAAATTCTTCGGGCCGCCCCTGGCTTTGCTCCCATTATTTGAGTGCTTATATGCCTTTTAGAAACTAGAAATGCTCTAGACGTTGAGGATGTTTGTTTACTTGGTGCAACGGTCAGGTTTCGGTAGTTCCAAATTAAGTGTTAGAAACGAGGTCAAATAAAAAGGAAAACATAAAAAATAAAAATAAAATGAGAAAAATGTACTTTTGTTTTCGTTCTTATTAAATTGTGTTAAGTGTTGGAAAGGCCTGGGCATTAGGAAAAGGAATAATAAGGGGAAACAATGAGTTATCCTTTTTTTTTTTTTTTAATTTTGCTATGACGGAAGAATTTATCAACATATATTAGTTTCACAAGTAAGATCAAAAAAGAATAGTGTGTACTTAAATTTTATTAAGTAAGAATATGTCCTGTAATTTTATTTATCACGTCAAAATATATTAACATACTAATAAAACAAAGCAGAAGACATCAACTGCCTGAATCGTGTATTTAAATGGGTATGTGTACTTAACCTTTCAACATAAAAGCATGAAAAGTTATTCATCCTCACCCCATAGAGTAATATTACTCCTTTTATCATCATTCATAAGTTATGGTTGAAGGTATCTCTCTATCCTTAATCAGAAGTTTCAGATTCAAGTCTTAAATATGAAAAGAAATTTTTGTAGGAGCACTTTCCCCTTTAGTGGACAAATACAGATTGGTCGGGATATCAAAGAAGAATTAATCCTAATAGTTGTCCATCTAATTTCTTAAAGTAAAAATAGTCGGCAAATATATAATCATATATAAAATTTATGTATAGTATATATATATATAACTGTATATAATCTATATATATCGGCTAGAAAAGTAAATAATAAATTTAGCCGACTATTTGTGTAACAATCTCTTCAAAAGAAGAAAGTGACAAGTGTAGAACTTGTATACTCCCCTGAGTAGATTTACGAGATAAGTATCAGGCATTGGAGTTAAAATTGGAACTGTCGGAGAGGCAAAGCCAAATAAACTATGTCCACGTACAGATACAATGATGCTTTAATCTTTTTAAGTTTTGGCCGTATTAGTATTTTAACCACACTTTTGACGAGAGAATTTTAACCAGTATAATATGCTGGAAGTTCATACATAGGTACTCTTGTCTTCAGTATATTATGCTGGAATTTTTCGCGCGTTGGAATTCCAGCATAGTATGCTGGAAGTTCATACACAGGTGCACTGATCTCCAATATATTATGCTTGACCGGTCCCTGTTGCAGCAAAATAATAGCTATTTTTCAATGAGATTGCAAACGCTGACTATTTTTGAATGACCAGTCCGAAAACAGGTTAGCCCGTGCTATTTTAACAGTTTTGACACATGGCCTCGTAGGCGAATTACAAAGTCCAAATGAGTCAGTAACGTTGAGTCTAGACAAATGGGAACACCCAACAGACACTTTTCTGTAACTATTTTTGACTGCATTCTCTTTTTCTTCTTTTTCCTCCTTTTGGGAACTCCCCTCCATTTATCTTCGTACACATCGTCTGTCTAAGACCTATAATAACTATTAAAAATTATTCATTGATTAATTTAACTAATGTATAATTGTGTGCACTAATTTCGTTCGAATAAATTTCAGCGCCGACCCTTCCTAACAAAAACGACGAACAAAAGCACATGACACTGTCTCTTGAACTATGAAGTATCAATAGACATTATTTTTGTTTCTTTATTTTTAATTGCATTATTTAGACACTGGCCATTTTCTAAAATCTTGGCACTTTCTGTTCCATTCACCATATATACTGGTTCAATCTCTTCCCATTCTCCCAATCCTTACTCTTTCTTCTCTACTATCTCTATTCTCTTCTTGCTTAATAACCATTCTTTAGGGGTCTTTCTATGTATTAAACTTGTAAAAGCACCTACATTGGCCATTTTTGTAACATTTATACGTATAGCCAAAAGTAGTACAGTCTCTACAGTTAAGATTTCTAAACATACGATGAATTTTGTCATGATGTTCTGTGCTATGACTCCTCAGCTTCTTATAATTTGGCTACTTCCAAATGTGGCATTTGCTAGTAGCCATAATTATGGTGAAGCACTAAGCAAAAGCTTTCTGTTTTACGAGGCTCAGAGATCTGGTTATCTTCCTCATGACCAGAGAGTTCAATGGAGGGGTAATTCTGGTCTTCTTGACGGAAAGGCTAGTGGGGTAAGTTTCTCCTCTACATTCTTACGGTCAAATATCTCTGTAACAGCCTTATTTGTTCCGGATCTTTTTGGCTGTTATAGCAAAGTGTTGTTATAGAGAACATATATTATACAACATAACATACAAATTGGTTCATTAAAAAACTGGTTTTTATAGTGAATGACAGTTATATAGTGATATTGTTATAAAGAAGTTTGACTGTAATTGAGTTTAACTTTCGCGCACAATTAGGTCATTCACAAAGTAACTACTAATAAATACATTAATAAGTAGAAAATATTTATACTGTCAGTATATACAACTTAAATTTTTTGTAAAATTGATCTCATTTCCTAGTTTCAGAATAAATATTCGATTAATTATAGAAATTAATTGTTGCAGGTGGATCTGGTAGGAGGGTACTATGATGCAGGGGATAATGTGAAATTTGGACTGCCAATGGCATTCACTGTTACAATGATGTCGTGGAGCATCATAGAATATGGGAAGCAAATGGGTGAAAGTGGAGAGCTTAGCAATGCTATGGATGCTGTTAAATGGGGTACTGATTACCTCCTTAAAGCTCATCCTGAACCAAATGTCCTTTACGGAGAGGTAATTAATTCATACTCATACTGCTGTTCCATTTTTGAGAAAGCCTTGGCGCAACTAGTAAAGTTATTGTCATGTAATTACGGGGTCACCGGTTCGAACCGCGGAAACAGACTCTTACAAAAATGCAGCGTATGGCTGCATACAATAGACCCTTGTGATACGGCACTTTCGTGGATCCTGCGCATAGCGGGAGCTTAGTGCATCGGGTTGCCCTGCCACTGCTATTCCATTTTTACCAAATTAAATTTGGTGTGTTCCAAATGTCATTTTCAATGGGATAATAAAGATACTTTTAAACAAAGATTATAGGCATAATTTTGACCATAGTTAGTAGTAAGTTCAGTTGATGTGATATGTTTTGAATAATATATAGGTTGGAGATGGTACGACAGATCATTACTGTTGGCAAAGACCAGAGGACATGACCACTTCAAGAGCTGCTTACAGGATCGATCCGAGCCGCCCTGGATCTGATCTCGCTGGCGAGACAGCAGCCGCCATGGCGGCTGCTTCCATCGTCTTTCGGAACAGCAACCCTGCTTATGCCAAAGAACTCCTCACTCATGCGTTCCAGGTATATCTAAACTAAACAATTTAATTTTAGGAGTAACATAAAGTAAAATTGATATTAAAAATAAATCACTTTTACTTGAAAAAAAATCAATAAAATATATATGATCATTCATTTATAGATTCGATATAAATATTACGGGCGATCTTTTATATATGGGCGGAGTTATTAGGCAGTTACGATTAGCTCTGTTTTTTGTCAGGCTAGATGTTGTCAGTGTAGGTTTGTTGTGAGGTGTCCTGTTCTTGCATTCAAAATCCTAACGTCCAAGTAAATGCTGTATATGGAAATTTTATATACTTCTTTAGTTGGACCAAGTTAGCAGTCACGCTATTGTAACGCAGATAATAGAATAACCACACAAATCTCACATATAAAATTTAATTTGGCACGAAGTTTAAGAGTAAAAAACACTTTTGAAACTTGTGATTTTAAAAGATTAAAAGATAACAAGCCGTAACATTTGTGTTGCTATAAAAAAAATTATTAAGGCTGAAATGGGTAAAATGAGAGTCAATTGTTTGAATATAAAAATGTGTCATTCTTTTTGGAACAAAATAATAAGGAAAGCGTGTCATATATGGTAAACGTACTCCGTATATTTTTTTTCCCTAGGTATTGCTGTTTACACAATTCATTCGTAATACAAGACTTTATATAGGGACTATAGGTGGTGTTGTACTGTACTATTTCATATTCTCCAGTTCTACTAACTATACAATCGTATCATCACTTAAAAGAAATGTTCCAAGTAAATGGTTATATTTGTGAAATTAGCAACCTAAGAAGACATATAACATGTTAAATCATATAATAACATTCTTTAAAAGTTACTACTCCCTTTGCCCCCATCATTATTGATTCAAACTGCATCACATAAATTTGGACGGAGGTGGTAGTATGTAAGTTAAATTTACTCCGCCCCCCCTTATTATTCTGGTTGTGTAGGACTACAATATTTACCTCTGCGTTTCCTGAACAAGTGGTTACTGTTATTTTCAGCTATTCGAGTTTGCGGACAAATACAGGGGCAAGTATGATAGCAGCATTACTGTGGCCCAGAAGTACTACCGATCTGTCAGTGGATACGCGGTATGTAATTCAACGTCTTCTCCTTTTCTTTGCACTATGTCATGAAGAGATTTTTTAAATATGTATACATCTCTTCATTTTTCACAATATGTAATTTCACAGGATGAATTACTGTGGGCAGCGGCATGGCTGTACAAGGCATCTAACAAGCCATATTATTTGAACTACCTAGGGGAAAATGGGGATGCACTTGGTGGAACTGGTTGGTCCATGACTGAATTTGGCTGGGACGTTAAGTATGCCGGTGTCCAGACTCTTGCTGCTAAGGTCAGTTCCCTTAAATCCATACTTTTATTCCGTAACATAACCTGAATTATCGCCTTCTCATTAGCAAGTTGTCCCGTTTATAAACTGTAAATTGGTCACGCCGAACATGCCTACGGTCAAATAAGACGATTTGCAACCTAAATTTCTTCAGCAGATGACAGAATATTCATTTGATATGTTTGTGTATATAATTGCAGTTCCTAATGCAAGGGAATGCTGGTAAACACGAACCTGTATTTGACAAGTACCAGGAAAAGGCTGAGAATTTCATGTGCGCATGTCTTGGAAAGGGTAACCAAAACATCCACAAGAGTCCAGGAGGTCTCATTTTCAGGCAGAGATGGAACAATATGCAATTTGTCACAAGTGCTTCTTTCCTTGCCACTGTCTACTCTGACTATTTGGCCTCTGCTAGAAAATCCCTCAAGTGTTCATCTGGCACTGTATCACCATCTGAGCTCCTTTCATTTGCCAAGTCACAGGTAAAGATACTAAAACTAATACACAGCGTTAAGCCGTTACTAATATTAACCCGAGCTCCTTTCAAATACTCATTTTCAACTTCAACCAGATATTATTGAAACGCCTATATACATACACATTGGTTAAACTCGTTGTGTACAATCTTTTTAGGTTGACTACATTCTTGGAGATAATCCAAGAGCTACAAGTTACATGGTGGGATATGGAAACAACTACCCAAGACAAGTTCACCATAGAGGTTCTTCCATTGTTTCTGTAAAGAAGGATCCTTCCTTTGTTAGCTGCCGTGGAGGTTATGCCACCTGGTTTAGTAGAAAGGCGAGCGATCCCAATCTTCTAGCTGGAGCCATTGTTGGTGGACCTGATGCCTATGATAACTTTGCTGATCAGAGAGACAACTATGAGCAAACTGAACCAGCCACCTACAACAATGCTCCTTTGATTGGTGTGTTAGCTAGACTTCATGGTGGTCAAAGTCAATATAGTCAGCTCCTTCCAGGTATTCTTGGTTAATTGACATTCTTTCTCACAATGCAAATTAACCCCTCATTTTAGCCCAAGAGGTTGTTGGTAAAGTTGCTGCCATGTGATCATGAGGTCATGGGTTCGAGCCGTGGAAACAGCCTCTTGCAGAAATGCAGGGTAAGACTGTGCACGATAGACTCTTATGGTCCAACCTTGTAAACGTTGGGCGAGTTGGATCGTGATACGTTTATTGATTTGACCTGCTCAAATTTGACCCCAACTCTCCCATTTGCTACTTTTGTTTATAAGAAAGCTTTTGAAGCTGTTGCTAACAAAGAGTTTTCCTTTGCTACTTACAGTTGCTATCCCTCAGCCAAAGCCAGATCCAGAGCAAAAAGTAACTCGAGCTCCAGGTACTTTAACTAGTTTTTCTTTTGACAGTGTTTAGTTAGAATTACTTGTGCAAATAAATTGTAGCCATAACAAAATTTGGAGAGGAATCTAAAATGGAACATTTCTGCAGCTTCATCAACTGCTGACATTACTATTGAACAAAAGGAAACAGCTTCATGGGTTCACAAGGGGAAAACTTACTACAGATACTCAGTAATAGTAACTAACAACTCTGCTAAGACATTGAAGAACTTGAAGCTCTCAATATCCCAACTCTATGGTTCTCTCTGGGGTCTTTCAAAATATGGTGACTCCTACGTATTTCCGGCCTGGCTCAACTCATTACCAGCTGGAAAAAGCCTCGAGTTTGTGTACGTTCACTCTGCTTCCCCTGCAGTGGTCTCCATATCAAGCTACACTCTTGTCTAAAACTCAAAAGACAAACAAAGAATGAATCATCAACTCTGGGGTCTTTATGTAAGAATTGTGCAGTTGTTTGTAAGTTTCAACTTCTTGTTGGTTTGTAGTATGAGTTATTAGGGGTTTAGCTATTGAAGTGTAGGTTAAATAAAAAGGCGGATATCTGGAGGAAGAAAGGAGCGAAGAGACGAATTAAAACAAGTGCTCATCCTCTTTCTTCTCCACTTCATTTTGTCACATTATTGCATTGTATTGAGAAAAGAGTGAGGGGTTGAGAAATTAAGAAGGTTGTTTCTCAACAGAAATATGTGTTGTTGATCTTCATTTCCTTTGTAATTTTTGCAACTTCAAGTTTTTCATATGTTTATATTTTCTCCACTGGTTCATGTGTTGCAATGGTGTAAGCTCTACTGCATAACCTACTTTATACATACAGTTTGTCCAAATATGCGTTCAATGGATAGTTACATCAGCATTATTGCCTTTTTAACAGCTTGCAGCGAAGCAGCGCTCGTACTCCTATATTTTAGGTAGAGTATACAATTACCCACTTAACTCGGACCCTCAAGATCAGAGCGGAGACATAATTTCAACTTTGGGTTCTTTATTTAGAACAACAACATCAAATTATGATAATTGGACTCTGTTTACCCTAAATATTGGATAACAATTAAACTTATAATGTGGTTTTAAAGACATGTAATTTCACCTAATATTGATTGATGAATATGAAGATTAGTAATGAAAATTAACAATTATATAAAGCAAACCAGTGTAGAAACGTAATTCAGCCCTCGAGCTAGGATGCCCTCGAACTGGCCACCAAATAGTCAAGAGATAAACAAGCTGATGAACAAGAATATAAGCTAGAAAGAAAGTGTTGTATTGCTTTGATATGCGTGAATGTCAGGTGCTTACAGAATGATTAGAACCTCTTTACATATTAGAGGAATCCTATCTATGGTACAATTCTAATTACGGAAGTAAATCCATAATTAGTCTAAACAACCGCCCTTGATTTGATCTGTTCCGAGATTTCCGCCATGATCTTCGACCAGTCACGGATATCTCGCTTTTCTGTTATTGCGCTTTGCTCGAAGTCTACCCTATTTGGTCTTGATCGTTGCTGGCCTCGATCTCGAAAGGCACCTCGATTCTCGAACTCGGTACCTTGTCCTCGTGCTTTGGTCTGATCCACTACGAGGCCGACCTTCGATGCAACTCCCTAGTCTCGATCAAATAGTAAAATCTGGTAGGCCCGGTTTTTACCGTATACAGACTCTAAATTTCATATTTGTACATATTTGATGAATTTATTATTTGAGAAAATGCTTTTGAGTTCGCCCAAATACGTAGTCGGCTACTAGTTGTGCCCCTGCTCAAGACATGTCCGAAGTGGAATTATTATCAACAAACGAGAACTTGGAGGATTCAGAATTTTGAGCGCTGAACACCGGCTAAAATTGTATTACTTGATCCTGGATATCTCAAGGTATACACTCCCATGTGTTCTCAAAATTATGTCGTCCAAGCTCACAAGGGATTTGATATCCATTTATTCTAAAAGTGATCATGAAAAATAATTAGAAAAAATAAACTACAAACAGTAGTACCAGCAACAACAACAACATCAACAATTCTGTGGAATCCCATAAGTGGGATCTGGAGAGGGTAGTGTGTATGCAGACCTTAACCCTATGCCGGGAAGGTAGAGAGGTTGTTTTCGGTCGATCCGCGGCTCAAGAAACAAGTGATAGAAACTAAGGGTCCATCAAACTATATAGAGAACCAGGTTCTCTATTAGTTCCCACAGAACACACACACACTGTAGTAAGTAAATGAAAAACAATAGAGTTTTACGTGGAAAACTCCCAGCTCACAGGATCAAAAATCACGACTACCCTTGTAGGATTTCAACTTCACTACTGAGCAAACTTTAGATTACAACCTCTTGTAACCGAGGAATTAACCTCTTAATCCCTCACTAACTTGATATAACTCTATTACAAGTCACTTTGTAATAACTCTATTATAAAGACTTACTCGACTAACTCTAGCCAAGACACAAACACAAGGGTTTATGATTTACAAAGATTCCCTACACAATGCTTCTAACTAAGCTAATTAGAGTGCTTTAACAAAGATACAACACAACTAATGACATATAATAACTCGATACAGGGAACTGGTCCGTTGTTATGTTGTTCTTTGTTCTTGATGCCCTTGAGAGTCACTTGCAAGATTGATAGATGACTTGAGAGAAAATGCTTGATTAATTCTCGAATGTGCAAGTGTTTTGTTTTACCTTTGCTTGATGTTAATAATTTATTTGTGACATCACTTGAATGACGTAAGCAAGTTAGGTAAAGGGCATTCCCCATAAAGTTGACTGCTGCACTGTTGGATGTGCATGAAGCAACTTTACAGCCGTGGAGGTTGACTTGTACAGTCACTACTGGAACTGGTAGTTGTCTGTTCCCCCTGCCGTTTCTTTGACTCTGAAGAGTTGAACCGTGTCCCCGACTGGAGACCTGTTGATCTTAAGTTCTTGAGGATGTATAACATGTTCCTTATCTGGTTCTTAACAGTAAGTTTGTTAGATCATCAAAATATAATAGGGATACACATATAATCTATCAACAGGAAATAAAGCAGTAGCAACAAGTAATAACTATAACAAGATACTGAGAATACCGAAGCGAACTATAGTGAGAGAACAACAGATAGCCGAAAAATAACTGAAAGGAAACAGTAGCAATAAGCAGTAACAACAGCAGAATACCAAGAAACCGAAGCGAAAAATAATAAGAAAGCAATAGGTAACAAAAGCAATCTAAAACAAGAAAATTAACATACTAACATAAATACCACCGATACGGAAACGAAAAATGCTCGACTACCTACAAGCCTTCTACCCTAATTCTCGATCTCCACACCCTACTATCAAGGGCCATGCCCTCGGTAAGCTGCAGTCGTACTATGTCATGCCTGATCACCTCTCCCCAATACTTATTTGGCCTCCCTCTACCTCTTCCCATACCTACCACGACTAACTGCTCACACCTCCTCATTGGGGCATCTATACTTCTTCTATTCACATGCCCGAACCATCTTAGCCTTGTTTTCCGCATCTTTGTATTCCGCGGGGCTACTCCTACCTTGATAGGTTACAAGTACCTTGGGCATAGGTACTTTACTTTATGTTTTAATTATCTAACAAACTTACCATCCAAAACTGGATAAGGAACCTGTTACACATTCACAAGACCTCGAGATCACAAGTTCCAGGTTGAGATCCAGCGTGGGATATAACTCAACTCTTCAGAGTGGAAGGAATAGCTGAGGAAACAGGTTCCTACCAGTTCTCGAGGAGACTGTATGAAGTCAACTCTCCAGCAGGAAAGTTGCTGCCTGCACACGCTACTGCACAGGAACAGTGCAACAGTCAACTTTCTATGGAAGGCTTTTTACCTACCTTAATTACATCATTGTAAGTGATGTCACACACGTATAAATACAATCAAGGAAGGTAAAACAACTTACTTCATGAGAGAACCAGATAAAGGACCTGAAGTATGCCTGGTACAATCATTCAAGTTAATCGACTCAAGATAATCTGGGCAGTGTGCTTTTAGATTCACAAGAACCAGATTAGGGACCTGATACTTTGATGTTCCCCTGACAGAAGTATAAGTCAACTGTACAGCTGGAAAGCAACTGCAAAAAGTGACTGCCTACAACTGTACACCAACAGTTCAGCAGATAGTGCAGCAGTCACTTCCCATTGGGAAAAGGCATGTACTAACCAAGATTTGACATCACTAAGGTAATGTCTTTTATAGTATAAACCTGGTGCAAGGCACAAGATATTCCTTCCCAAGGCTTGCAAGATCAGAAACGAAAATACTCTCTCAAGTGCTTGCCACAACCTCTCTCAAGAACAAAGCTGCCGCAACCTCAAGGACCTGATCCAAGATCGAAGATATCTTAAGTCCTTTGGTTTGTTGAGTCTGTTATTTGTTCTTCATTGTATCTCCTATCTTGCTTTCTTAGAAGCTGTTTTTCGAAAACCCATAATCCGTAAACTCTCCAGTTTATGTTGTGACTAGGTTTAGTCATAAGTTAAAGTCTTTATAATAGAGTTATTACAAAGTGGCTTGTAATAGTTTTATTACAAGTTAGAGTGATTGAAGTCTTTGTAATAGAGTTATTACAAAGTAGCTTGTGGTGAGAGTATCACAAGTTAGTTAAAGTCTTTGTAACTAGAGAGTCACAAAACGGCTTGTGCTGAGAGTACCACAAGTTAGTTGAGTTGAATCCTTTGTAATAGAATCATTACAAAGTGGCTTATAATAGGTCTTTACAAGTTAGTGAAGTTGAAAGCCTATAAGTGTAGGTCATGGTTTTTTGATCCCCTTGTGTGGGATTTTTCCACGTAAAAATCCTCTATGTTCTTTACCTACTCCCGAGCTACTGTGGAACAATTAGAGAACCTGACTTCCTATACTGGTTGATTTTACAATCTGTTGCTTACACTAGGAGCTTATAGAGAATCTGGTTCTCTATACAGTAGGAACAAATCCTGTGTCTCATTTACATATTGGTTAAGTAGTTAGCACTGTGGGAACTGATATAGGACCAGATCGCTATATAGTTTGGTTCATTAGTATCTTCAGTGGAAACTCATAGAGAGCCTGGTTCTCTATACAGTCTGGTGGACGCTTAGTTTCCAACAATTGGTATCAGAGCAGGTTCTTTCTAAAAGGTTAACACCTAGAAAGGATCTACATGGTTGCTCCACCAAACTTCGAGGAAAGTCAATCAACCAATAGACCATAAAGATTTCAGAAGACGGTTCGTAAAAATGGCGGGATCCCAAAAAAAGGAAGTTCTAGCAGTAATTTCAAAGGAAATGATTGCTGTCATAAGTGTGGAAAGCCTGGACACTTTATTAAAGACTGCCCTCTTCATAAGCAGGATCATTACAAAACCAACACTGTTAAAGCAGCTAAGAGGAACCCGGTCCCTGACAGGAAATTCAAAAGAAGAGATGCTGCTGAAAACATGGTGAAGCAAGCTTTGGCTGCATGGGGAGACTCCTCCAATGAATCAGAAGAGGAACCAGATGCAGGAAGCAGCTCCATGATGGCAGTGGAAAATAAAGCAAAGGAATATGATTCATTGTTTGCATTGACAGCTCAGTCCGATGAGGATGAAGAGGATGACAATGATGAGGTAACTTTCAGGGATGTTTAGAGAAATATGAATTCCTACTCTTCGAAAAAATTGATGTCATTAGCAAATGTTCTAATAGATACATATTATAGTTTTGTTAATGATAAAGATGCCCTAATCATAGAGCTAGGAGATGCTGAACAGTCTAGAGATGAATTGATGGTAGTGGTTGATGACTTGAAAGAAACCATAGAGAACCTTAGCAAAGAAAAGAATACTCTAGTAGAGAAAATTGCAGCTACTGAGTAAGAGAGGGATGATATGGTAGTTTCCATTGTAGATTTAAGGGAACAAGTGGAAGAAGTGACTAGAGAACACAACTTGTTGAAAAAACAAACAAAAAATGGATGGACAACACTGAGGGAGAGGAAGTGGCTAGAAAGGCTCAACTTGAGCTTGAGAGTGAGCTTAAGAAAATTAAAACAAGTCTTGTTGTTGAGCTTGAAAAGAATAGACAACTACAGGAGGATTTAAAAAGGGTTAAAAATGATCTTGATAAGTCACTTAAATGGACCCGATCCTCTGATGTAATAATGTCTATGTGTAGGAGTAATGGTGGAAACAGGCAAGGCATCGGGTTCCAAAAGGCTAAAACCTCCTATAATCCCCATAGGAAGTATGTAACTGTGGCTGATAATAGGTTGGTGCACTCATTGTGGTCAAACGGGTCATTACAAGGACTCTTGTAAAGTTAAAAATCAGTGTTTGCAGAAAAACAAAGTTTTTGTTGAAAAAAGGTGTACTGATAAGGAACCTGGTTCCCTGAAAAGAAAATATGTGCTGCCTGCATGGGCAAAAAGAAGTTTGATCCTCCCGTTCTATCATTATAAGGGACCCAAGCTAGCTTGGGTTCCTAAGTCTAATCGTTGACTTAAGTGTGTGGGGAATAGTGAAAGGGAGCAGTCAACAGTGGCACATGGATAGCGACTGCTCGAAGCTCATAACTGGAAGAACAAATGATTTCCTTTCACTGAAGGCCCTGCAAGGAAGGAGTGTATCCCTTGAAAATGGCAAGAAGGGATACATTTTGGGAGTTGGAAGGATCGGGAACAGTATGAGTCCATTGAACAGTAGAGTACCTGGTCCTCTACGAGATTCTGCTGGGTATTTCCCAAATCTGTGACAGGGGGATCTTGGCTGTCTGAGTGCTGTTAATGATAATGCTGAGCTATGGCATAGAAGGCTGGGTCATGCAAGTTTCACGCTGCCGAACAAATTAGTCAAGAAGGACCTAGTTCATGGTCTGCTCAAATCAAGCTTCAAGGATCACAGGGTGTGTGATGCATGTGTAAAAGAAATGCAAGTCAGATCCTCTTTCAAGTCCAAAAAGGAAGTTAGTATCTCAAGGCCACTTGATCTCCTCCATATGGATCTATGTGGACCTATGAGAATGCCAAGTAGAGGAGGAAAGAGGAACATATTCTCGTCAGTATGGATGATTACTCCAGATTTACATGGACCTTGTTCCTCAGAACTGAAGATGAGACTCCAGCCGACATAGAGGAACCTAGTCCCTCAATCACAATATCTGAAGCAGAAAACAGAGTTGTGGATGCTGTACATGGAACTCCAGCTGCTGAGAAATTCAAACCATATCAAAGACAAGAAACTCACTTGCCTTCTAAGACTTTCTCTCTCAAATATAGCCTAAGAATATCAAGGAAGCATTGAAAGATGCTGACTGGATTACAGCTATGCAAGAAGAGCTCTGTCAACTTGAGAGGAACAGTGTGTGGAACCTGGTTCCACGACCTGGTGACAGAACTGTTATAGGAGCCAGGATCCCCGTGCTTGGTGTGAAAGAAATCAGGAAGGAACCTACTCATTGTGCAGATCTATGTTGATGTCATCATCTTTGAAGCTACAGTTGACTCTCAATGTGAATAATTTGCATAACTCATGGGAGAAGTGGGTTAGAAATGAGTACGATGGGGGAACTGAATCTCTTCTTAGATTTACAAGTGAAGCAAACTCCCAAGGGGACAATGATAAGACAACAGAAGTACATCAAGAAGTTGCTGAAGAGATTTGACATGGAGACATAAGAAATCATCAACACTCCCATCACTACAGCTATTTGTCCAGAATGGATGAGCCTGGTTCCCCTATAAATCAGACCATGTATAGAGGTATCATAGAGTCACTTCTGTAGCAGACCAGATATTGTTTTTAGTATGGGTCTGTTGCCGGGTTTCAATCCAATCCAAAGGAATCTCATCTGAAAGCTGCCAAAAGAATCCTAAGATATCACAAAAGGATGCAGGACCTGGTCCTCTACTATCCCTCGGTTGATAACTTTGACTTGGTTGGATATGCTGATGCTGATCATGTTGAATATCTGGTGGATAGAAAAGCACATCTGGAATGGCTCATTTCCTTGGATCATGTTTTATCTCATGGGGTGCAAGGAAACAAAACTCAGTAGCTCTCTCAACAGATGAAGCAGAATATGTTGCAGCTGCCTTCCTTAGGGACAATGTTGAAAAGGTTCTGATTTGTATGAAGTTCTGGAAGACGAAGGATCAGGTAGAAGACATCTTCACCAAGGCGCTGAGCAGGGAACATTTTGAAAGAAATTGTCTGGAGTTGGGGTTGATCAAGCTCAACTAAGGACCTGGTCCCTCGATGATTGGCTATGTTAAGAAGGAAAGGTACAATGCTAAAAAGTGTTTTTCGGCGACATCTAACTCAAATCTATACTGTTACAGGTATACACATATGGTAGTTTCAGGACAAAAACAAGTAAGAGTGGCATTGCACTTCTAGGAGTCTTTGCTCAAAATTATCAAAAACCGTCACGGAACCTGGTTCCTGTGACTCAGGTTAGTAGTCTCTTCAATACTTATATGCCTTTTTAAGCTGCTAAAGTGTCATGTCATCAATCTGTTTATGCCTTTCTCCTGCCTCTCCTCCTAACTTTTGAAGTCCAAAATGGTAAACCTTTTCTGAACTGACCCGTTGCCCCAAAAAAAGGCACTTCTCTATCTTACACCCAAATAAAACCGATTCTTTTCTTCAAAACCAAAATCAACCTTGTCTAAAAAAGAATCCTTCTCTCTAAATATGCAGAAGTGAACCCAAGTCTATCACTTTCCAAAATCCTAACTCCATTTGGATCAAAACCCCAAGAAGTCTTTGGTAGATTTTGATGGGAGTTTAAATGAAAGGGAACGGGGTAGATAAAATATTTTAGAGCGTGAGGCTGAAATTATTGTTGGGTTTGTAGAAGTCATGAAGGGTGGAGGAATTGGTGAACATGCTGAAAAAGGGGGGAACTGAATGAGGGACCTGATCCCTCAAGTAGGTTGATTGATGATGAAGTGGTGTGACCTGCTGATGTGGTGACTGTGGAAAAGAGAATGAAGTGAAAAAATCTCCACTTGTGAGAAAGAATTTAAAAAAAATAAAAAATAAATATGGAGAAAAAAAAGTTGGCTGAGAAAGATGCAACAGATGATAAGGGTGAACAGATTGAGAAGAAGAAAAGGGAGGCATGGATGCTCTGGGAAAGAAATGGTAGTGTGAGTGAGGAACTTGGTTCCTTACAGATGCAAAAGGTTGAGTCATCATGTTTGGAGAGGTAGAAGACTCTGAAGTGTCAAAAGGTGCTGTTAGGCGGAGTGTTGACTCTGATATTGCTGAAAAATGGAGGAACTTCTTGACATTGTTGAGTTCCAAAAATAGAATCACCTCTTTGTTCCTCCAAGTCCCAATGTTTCTGAAGAAGAAGTAATAACTTCTATGTTTTATGTGATACTAGGATGATATATGTGCATGGGACTGAGTCTATTCTTGATGAGACGAAGCTTGGAGAGATTCTTGGTGATCTGATTGATGGTTCAACCTACTCATATAGGTTGAGAACCTGGTCCTCGAAGACCCTCGGCAGAATAGAATGCCAAGTTGAAGGGTGAGAATGAAAGATTGAAGAAACAGGTGGAGGAACTGAGAGAGCAGATGATCATTGATCAAAGGAGAGTAAATGAACAAATGAACAAGCTCATCAAGGCCTTAGCCCATTACTTTTCCTCCTGCCCAGTGATCCATGTCTTTCACTCCTTCCAACTTCCCTTGAATTCTTATCTTCTTTTGATCCCTATATTTGACGACATTGGTACTTTAGTTGTTTAAATTGTCATATTATGTATTGTTGAAACTACTGTGCTTTTATTATAATTACTCCACTATGGGCAATCACTCTATTTTGAGCACTGTCATTCACTTGTTGTTCTTGTTATTGTTTACGCTGTGTTGACCAAGTGGCCTGAGTTAATATTGCTGAACTTCTTTTTGGTTGTGCTTCTTCTGTTATTCTTTTCGATGATGCCAAAAGGGGGAAGTTATATAGGTGTCAACATGGGGGAGGAACAGAATCGAATTGATATGTTGTGTTGTACACGAAAGATGGCTCTGCTTCGCAGGGGGAACGTTGCTGATAATATGTTGATGATAGGTCTGATCCGCAGGGAAACATGTGAGGAATCTGGTTCTCAAGAGGGATAATAATTTCGGGTTTGTCATCATCAAAAAGGGGAAAATTGATCTAAGTTACACTGTTATGTTTTGATGATGACAAACGTTCTCAACGAACTGGGCACGGACCAGATGTGATAAATTCATGTAAGGAATCTGATTCTCATGGGGAATAATTCTGGGTTTGTCATTCATCAAAAAGGGGGAAACTGATAAGTTATGGTACTTTGAGTTTTGATGATTTGCCAAACAGTCTTGGGGAACCAGTTGTGATCAGCTCCTTAGGTTCGATTCTCATGGGGAATATGGCTGATTCGTACGGGGAACAATGTGGAGATCTGGTTCGCAGGGGGGAATATCAATTCAAAGTTTGTCGTCATCAAAAAGGGAGAAATGATAGGTTACAAGTACCTTGGGCATAGGTACTTTACTTTATGTTTTGATGATCTAACAAACTTACCATCCAGAACCACATAAGGAACCTGTTACACATTCACAAGACCTCGAGATCACAAGTTCCAGGTTGAGATCCAGCGTGGGATATAACTAAACTCTTCAGAGTGGAAGGAACAACTGAGGAAACAGGTTCCTACCAGTTCCCGAGGAGACTGTATGAAGTCAACTCTCCATAAGGAAAGTTGCTGCATGCACACGCTACTGCACAAGAACAATGCAACAGTCAACTTTCTATGGAAGGCTTTTTACCTACCTTACTTACATCATTGTAAGTGATGTAACACACGTATAAATACAATCAAGGAAGGTAAAAAACTTACTTCATGAGAGAACCAGATAAAGGACCTGAAGCATGCCTGGTACAATCATTCAAGTTAATCGACTTAAGATAATTCGGGCAGTGTGCTTTTAGATTCACAGGAACCAGATTAGGGACCTGATACTTTGGTGTTCCCCTAACAGAAGTATAAGTCAACTGTACAGCTGGAAAGCAACTGCAGAAAGTGACTGCCTACAACTGTACACGCAACAGTTCAGCAGATAGTGCAGCAGTCACTTCCCATTGAGAAGGGGCATGTACTAACCAAGATTTGACATCACTAAGGTGATGTCTTTTGTAGTATAAACCTGGTGCAAGGCACAAGATATTCCTTCCCCAGGCTTGCAAGATCAGAAATGAAAATAGTCTCTCAAGTGCTTGCCACAACCTCTCTCAAGAACAAAGCTGCTGCAACCTCAAGGACCTGATCCAAGATCGAAGATATCTTAAGTCCTTAGGTTTGTTGAGTCTTTGTTATTTGTTCTTCATTGTAACTCCTATCTTGCTTTCTTAGAAGCTGTTTTTAGGAAACCCAAAATCCGTAAACTCTCCAGTTTATGTTGTGACTAGGTTTAGTCATAAGTTAAAATCTTTATAATAGAGTTATTACAAAGTGGCTTGTAATAGTGTTATTACAAGTTAGAGTGATTGAAGTCTTTGTAATAGAGTTATTTACAAAGTGGCTTGTGGTGAGAGTATCACAAGTTAGTTAAGTCTTTGTAACTAGAGAGTCACAAAGTGGCTTGTGGTGAGAGTACCACAAGTTAGTTGAGTTGAATCATTTGTAATAGAGTCATTACAAAGTGGTTTGTAATAGGTGTTTACAAGTTAGTGAAGTTGAAAGCCTACAAGTGTAGGTCGTGGTTTTTTGATCCCCTTGTGTGTGATTTTTCCACGTAAAAATCCTCTGTGTTCTTTACTTACTGCCGAGCTACTGTGGAACAATTAGAGAACCTGACTCCCTATACTAGTTTGTTTTACAGTCTGTTGCTTACAGTGGGAGCTTATAGAGAATCTGGTTCTCTATACAGTAGGAACTTATCCTGTGTCTCATTTACATATTGGTTCAGTAGTTAGCACTGTGGGAACTGATATAGGACCAGATCGCTATACAGTTTGGTTCATTAGTATTTCAGTGGAAACTCATAGAGAACCTGGTTCTCTATACAGTCTGGTGGACGCAACACACCTTCACCCGAGTATCATCATTTCTAAATTATCCAACTTGGTATGCCTGCACATCCATCTCAACATTCTCATCTCTGCTACTCTCATCTTCTGGATATGAGAGTTTTTAACTAGCCAACACTCTGGCCCATACAACATAGTCGGTCTAACCACCACTCTGTAGAACATACCTTTAAATCTCGGTGGCACATTCTTATCACACAAGACGCCGGATGCTAGCCTCCATTTCATCCACCCTGCTCCGATACATTGTGTGATATCCTCGTCGATCTCCCCATTCCCTTGGATAACAAACCCCAGATACTTGAAACTTCCTCTCTCGGGGATGACTTGCGAATCAAGACTCACGTCCATGTCCGCTTCCTCGATCTTGTTGCCGCACTTGCACTCTAAGTATTCTATTTTAGTCGTTTTCAACTTAAAACCTTTAGACTCTAAAGTCTATTTCCAAATTTCTTGCCTCTCATTGACATTGCTTCGCGTCTCATCAAACTGCAGTACTAGCATTTTATAAAACACTTACCAAATTGAACGTAGACGACTCTTTCAGAAGCTAATCCTCTACCCTAAAATATAAATGAAATATTAAATTAAAAAATTAAAAATAAGAGTTATTTAGGAGAAATCATATATTATTTCTTGAACCTTTGATTCTTCTACACCCTTTATTTGATATACCTAAAGGCGAACATGCATCTAACTAAATAAGTTCAAAATAATTTGAAGCGGAATAACAAAAAAATCAAAATTTATTATGTATTAAACAAAATGCAAAAAATACTAATAGTAATTGATGTATTTTATCACGTAATTTGTGTTCATTTCACATTTAAGAGTTTTGAAAGATACATGCTCCAAAAAAGTTATTTTTCTCCCTTTTACTCTTCGATGCAAATAAAAATGTTTATTCTCTCTAAATTTTAATTTGTCATTTAATTAATTAATCTATTTTAATATATTTAATTATGGATAATTTTATATTTTTTAAAATTGTGGGACCAGACATCATATAACTCAACAGCTTGTCCAATTAATCTATTTTAATATATTTAATTATGGATAATTTTATATTTTTTAAAATTGTGGGACCAGACATCATATAACTCAACAGCTTGTCCAATCATAATTATCATCGTAATATTCCTTCTCGAAGATGGCTGTCTGTATTATGTCAAACCACTTTTCAAGAGCACAAGAAACTTTTCTCCTCCCCCGTCTTCTTTCTGCATAATTTCGTCTGATTAAATATCAATACCGAACAAGTTCAGGTACTTTCTCTTTTGAAGTGAATTTGGGCGTTTTTTTGTTCTTAGAAAAAAGTCATCATACATGTATGTAAGATCAAATTTTTGAGTTTTGAAGCTCTTTTGGGCTCTCATTTATGCAGATAATTAACACTATTAAGTAAAGGCTTTATTATTAAGCTTTAGTGGAAGTTGATCTTCTACTCTCTGTTGATATCTGATAGGTATTTGAGCTCGTGCATCTTATCCAGAATTACTTCAAGTTTATGTTCTGCGTATTAAGTTTTTTATTTCCCTTCAGAATAAGACTTTTTTCCCCTTTCCTGGTAAATCTGGAATGAATTTTTTGGATACTATTTGTGGTGTTTAACTACATTGTTAGGTCACACGAAAGATATTAACGCGTAATCCTCCAAAAAAATTAGGATTTGTAATCTTAAGAATAAGGCAAGTTACCTGCTACAATAAGTCAAGGTAACCTTACAGTGTAAAAGCTCTTTACTTTGTCCATGCATATAAGTTAAACTCATGTTTGTATTTCTGCAATTTAGTGGCACTTTTACTCACCTTAGTAGTAAGGAGCTGCTACTTGTAGTGGAAAGTGTACTAGTGAATAATAGAGGTATGGGAATCTCCCTTTGATCCAGTTCATCTAGGTGAACTTTTTATTGGTCCTGCATACTATCATACTATATTCATAATCGGATAATAGTCATTGATTCAGGCTGCTTTTGGTTACTTTAGTAGGACTCTTGGATTTAGGTGCCACTCCTTGTTCTAGGAGTTTCAGCTTTGAATAAAGAGGTTGAGGTCCATTCATGTATTCCATCCTAGAAGTGGCTTTCTCCACATGGAAAATAATTGATCTCGCTTAAGTGTTATCAAAATGATATAATACCCTTTTCCAATCTGGATGACAGTCTAATTTAATGCGGAATATGATTTCGAAATAGGTATTCACAATCCCTTGAAATGGGTTGAGAATCTTGATGTTGAACAAATCTCGTCATGGTAGCCTGGTGGAGGGATAGAATATATACGTAGCGATGGTAACACATAATAAACTTGAAACCATATGGAAAGGGGTTTGGAAAGAGAAGAAAGAAGTAAGATAGGAAAATAAGGCAAACCTGCAGTTATTTGAGCCATAAATCTCAATACATTGCCGATGACATGACTACCAAGAAATACTAGCTTTGAGCCATAGATTTTTCGCAGACGAGATGTGTGCTTCTGCCTCATTTGGGCCCAATATGAATAAGACTCATCATATAGTGCGAAAATGCATGTCATTGTAAAATGCAAAAGTACCTAAGTCATAAAATGCACAAAAAATCCTTTGGGGCAATATTGAGACCAAATGGCGTGCCTAAGCATTAGCTATGTTGTTCGGACTCTCCAAAAATGTCGTCGGGTGCATTCGGATCATCCAGAATTATTCCATTTTTGGAGGATCCGACACGGGTACGGCAGCTCTCTTGGAGAGTCCGTGCAATATAGGCCATAAGTAGACCTTTTAAGCCGTATCGTCTATCCATCTTTGGTCTGCTTTTAAGTTGATGATAGCCATTTGCTGAATCCATCTTTAAAATTTTAATAAACCTGCCATCCTTTCCAGAATTTTCCTCCATCATTGAGGTTGGAATCATTGTTTGACCATTTCGTCATTAATGTCTTGACTACCAACATATAATTGAGCTTCTACCTTTGGGAGTCGATGAAGTGCTTGTGTGGCATAATACCCAAGATATATTGTGCGTCTCAAATTCAAAAGCATCAGTCTTCCTATTATTTTGTCTGACATTGTTTGGGAAAGAGAATCTTTTAGCTCCTATTCATGCCCTATTAAAGATAACATCAATTTTCTCTAGTCAAAGCTGCATGATAGCACCCATAAGAGCTTAAAAGCTCTGTACCTGAGATATGATTGTGAAAATCTCGAAAGATTTTTGTCATAATAAAGCATTATTACAAGATGGTACTCAGACTTAAAGATTTGTGGCATCTCTAATATTGCAGCAATACCTCCTTGCCTCGTCTGCTCATTTAATGTCCTTATAGACTAAGTTCTAGTTGATCAATTTTTGCTGATCAATGCCATGGACTCGAAATGCTTCACTCTTTTATGCACATGTATTTGCTCAAGAAACCTGATCTAGAGAAGAGAGTAAAGGTAAGCGATGTCAGATGAAGGAAATGCAAGCAGAAAGTAATTGAAAAAAACCTTTGGGGTGAGATCGTTCTGAATGTTTTTGAATGGAGCAAAAAAGTCTTATGGAATTTGACTACGGGAGGGTGTTCTTACTTTTCACAAAACTTATTTTCCTTTAGATGTGAAAAGCTCAGAATCAGTTATCCTATCTGGAACACTAAGCTTATGCCTAGCCTATGATAGGTAGTATTCCCCTTCATGCCTTCTAAATTATTTATTAAGGTACTTTACGAGTCACACATTCAATATTTGCGTTTTGAAGTCCTTTGTAGAAAGTGATTTCAATGTGATACAACAGCTATCACTCTTTTACATCTTTAAAGGTAATTGGCAATAATTATAAATAGTATATTTTCCACTGTGAGGTTGGAATAGTGAGTTGCGAATGCTGATTATACTTGCTAATTCTGGTTTCACTTAATTCCAGTTTTAGGTTTGCTGGCAAACATAAACATCATGGGTGATGGTCCTCGAGGAATAGAGGTGTTTGAAGATCATTTTCAAGCTTCAACATCTGGTGAAGACTCCGTACAGAGCCCATCTGATTCTAAATATATAGGAAGTAATGATTCTTTGAGGTATATCTTCTAAAAGACATTTGAGGTGAATAAGAGTTACATATTTGTAAAGGAATTCACTTATTTTTATTTGTTTTATTCGGCTTCTCCCGTATTAGAATAGATCCATTAGTAGATCGTGGACTAGAAGAAAATTGAAAGGTGCTGCTTCGATGTTGCATTTGTTTAGCCTTAGCAAGCTACCTTGGATGTCTGGCGCAGACGGTCAAGAAAAGGTACATATTATTTAAAGTTATCCTCTAGCTGTCTAGCTTGTATTTTCCTACTGAATTGTTCTGAAGGTCATCATTATCATTGGGGTGGTGAAGAGAAAGATTATAGATATTGTCATGCATTGCAGGTAGTATTAACTGCTGCAGAAGTAGAATCTCTTCGGTCAGAAATCGCTGCTTTGGAAGAAAGAGAAGCACATTTAAAAGCTCAGTAAGATTTGATACCTCCATTTTGGGCTCTCTCATGCCTTATGCAACCTATGCTGTTTTTCCTTAAACGTAACCATGTGCATGGTTGGTTTCCGTTTGATAGTATTTGGGGGGGGGGGGGGGGGGACATAGTTTGGGAAAACCCGAAATCCAAATCGAAATTTGATTTTTTTTTGGATTTTTGGTTTGGACTTTCAGATTATGGATTAGAATTCAGATTTAAATTTTTAAATTTTTTAGATTTCGGATTGGATGTTGGATTTGCTACTTCAGATTTTTGCTCATTCTTATCGGCCTTATTAATGTCGTTGTTGCATTTTCTTGATAATGATTTTATTACTTGAATACTTTATTTGGATGGTTGCTGTGAGAATAATGAACATTTTAGGCAATTCAACATTAATACTTCATTTGGATATTTATTTTTGTAAGAAGAAGAAACAACTCAACTTGTAGGCTCAAAACCGAAAATCCAAAATATCTAAACCTATTAATCTGAATTGAACTTAAAAAATACGATCCAATCCGAGCTTATTTGGATTGGATTTGGATTGTCATTTCTTCAATCTGAAAACCGAAAATCCCAACCGAAATTTTCATATCCAATCCGAACTGCCGGAAAACTCATCCCTAGATAGTATTGGGATTTTGTTTTCTTATTGTGAAACTAAGAAGGGCCTCTCAAGATTGGTGTGGTCATTGTTATTTCTAGATAATAGTATTTTACCTTACAAAAAAATAGTTAGTTATAGATTATATGGTTACAATAGTTCATCATTCACCATGTTCAATCCCTAATGCTTGCGAGGCTCCTCTACAATCATCATTGGCGACCACTGTGAATATCATTTTGAGAATTCAAAAGCACAATAGCTCATCTCTTTTTAAGTGTAATATTAACATGGTCATAAATTTAAATCTTTTCAACTTCTAACAGCAGTGACCCCAAGGATTTGAGTCAAACCGCCCCCGGCTTTGGTTCAACGGCAAAAGTAGTATGACACAGCTGTATGGTAGGTTCTGGTCACGAGTTCGCATCTGCTGCTGAACCAAGTCTGGTGTTTAAATGGAGAAGGGTAGAGGGATGACCCCATTATCCACTGACTTTCAAAGCGAGAAACAAGGGATATCTCGGTTAATGAAAGCAATAGAATTGGGCCAAAGTTAGTTGCACCACTTTTTATCTTAATTTATTTCCTAAGTTTAATTGGGTTAAAAACATGGAAATTTGTTGCAGTTTTCACCTTCCTTCCAAACGAAGAATTTGTTAAAGGTAGAGCAATGATGAGTATCTGATGGCAAAGCTGCGTAACGTACTCCTACATGGGTTCAGTATGTCCAATTATTGAACACTTATATAAGAGCAATCAGTAGTAGTTGCTGCATCAAACATGGGTACAAAGACCTAGCAAGAGCAATTGAGTGGATAAATCAAAATCCAAAACAGAAATCGGAGCCAGAGATGTGAATTGAATGTACTTTAGAATAAAGGTCTCCTCACTGGGATGGGTCCCTGATTCTAAAACAAGTACACAAATTGTAATTGAAAACATGACTATTTTACTTTAAGCGTTATTATCATTTCTAGGTATAGGGAAATCCATATCGAATTTCACCAATAGAAATTTTATATAGCATGACTGGCTTTACCAGAGAATGAGAAGACCTGAATTATCTATGTAATACCTTCTCTAAACAGCCTCCAAAGTCCCTTATTGTTATGCTACTATCACCTAATAGTGAATGAAACGTTATACAAACAGTTGAGAATGGAGTCAAGTCCCAGTTTTAACAAAAACGAGGGATCTTCTCTCGTGACAAATGTAAAGTACTGTTCAAGGATCACCAATTAGTCCTACAGAACTTCACGACTAACTAATGTTACAGAGAGGAACAGAGCCTTCAGTAAAAATAATGACTACTCCGTCAAAAGAGTATTGTCTTTTTGATTTTCATTATTTTTTCTCTTCACAGATTACAACACATTGATGAAGTAGTACGGGCTGCACGGCTTTCGGGGTATTTGGACATGAGAATGGTATTAAAGAGCCAGCAGCTATCATAATCTTAACACTGTTTGGATTTCAGACAATACTTCATTGAATTTACATTTTTTGTTTCACAATTTTATTCTGCCTTTTTTCGATAGAGATGGGCAACTTTACCCGGAGAACCTCTTCCAGTTGATGACACTGATGTTGATGATTGGCTTCCAAGATTTTTTGTCCTTCAGGGATCGTGTATTTTCTGGTATTCGTCAAGCACTGGTAATTTTTTCAACAGTTTAAGTGTCTGTAGGCATGCATTTCTTGATACTCTCCAACTGCTGTGTAAACATGTTATTCCAAGCTCTTAATGGTGGTACTATCACACTGTATTTTTTGCCCAGCCCCTCTATCAGACAACTTTTAAATTTTACTATGAAGAATTTTTCAACCATTTATTTAGATAGCCAGATAATCCTTAAATGACGTCTTAGAAGTTTTTGCTGATTTTGGTATTTATTACAATCTAATGGATCACCTTGAATTTCTTGGTATCTCCTAGATGTTTTGTTGAGTCAAGATTAACTGGTTTGAGATATTAAGTAGGCGTTTGGACATAAGAATTGTAAAATTCCAAAAAATGGTGAAATTTTTTTTCAAGTGAAAATGGTATTTGAAATTTAGAGTTGTGTTTGGACATAAAATTCAGTTTGGGTTGTTTTTGAAGTTTTGTGAGTGATATGAGTGAAAATTTTGAAAAATAGCTTTTTGGAGTTTTTTAAATTTTCGAAAATTTCCAAAATACATCTTCAAGTGAAAATTGGAAATTTTATGAACAAACGCTGATTTCGAAAAAAAGTGAAAATTTTTTGGAAAAAGGGAAATTTTTTTTATGTCCAAACAGGCTCTAAAAACTAGAGATGGCAATTTCTGGTGTGTTACTAAATCCTCACCCTACCGAACCTCGAAAATCCTCCAGCTTGACCCACACCTAGCAAGCAGGTGGGTGAAATATTCATATCTTATGTCGACAATGTTTCAAGGACATAGAAAATGGTAGAAGACAGTGTATGGCTGGGGATGATGAAAAAAACCGAAAGAATAGCAGACTAGACAAACCTATAGGGTGCTAGACAGGTAGTGCTTATAAACAGGGTGCTAGACAGGTATTGCTTATAAACAGGGTGCTAGACTGACCACGGACAAATGTGGCGTCACTATTTCCTATGTCAGTTAAGGAGGAGAGCAAGTTCGATAAACTTGGGAGAAACTTTTTATGTTAGGGTAGCAAGGAGAAGGAAGCCAATCACTTGGTAAGATGGAGCACTGTTACAAAAACCAAAGAGAGGGGATTGAATGGGATTTAGAAATATGAGGTTGTTGAATAAGAGCTTGCTTATAGAAATGGTTATGAAAGTTTAATGCCAAAGAGGAAGCATTATCAAGGAGTTTAATCGACGAGAAATATGGTAGGAGGAGAATGGTGTATAGAGTTGGTGACAAGAACTCACTGGGAAGGAATTTGGAGCACATTATGGCGCTGAAGCATAGTTTTGTCTAAAAAATTTGAAAGTTGGCGATGCCAGGAAAGTCTCTTTCTAGCACGACAATTAGATAGAGCATTCTCCTTTGAAAGAGTGAAGAAATAAAGAGAGAATAAGGTGTTGAAGATTTGGTGACAATAGAATATAAGAGATAGTATTTTTAGGTGTGAATACAATCCACATATTATACTTAGCAGATGATGAACTAACTTCAAATTAATACTTAGAGGATTCTAACATGTCCCTCAAACTCAGTGAGGGGAACAAAGTTGTACATACATTGAAAACATAAAAAGATTAAACACCATCGGAGAACCTAGGTAGAATCTTGTTGGAAAAGGTTGCTGCCAAAAAAAATGGTTGGAAAGAGGAACATCGCTGCCAGAACGGTCACAAAAAATTAGCCGTAGAATAGGCCGAACTATCACAAAAGAGGTGTGGTTTCTCTGGAACATTTACTGAAAAGAAACATGATGCAGCCAGCAGCTACAGAAGGAAACACGATGCTGCCGGAATGGTCACCAAAATAGACATGGTGTCACCGGAGCGATTGCCAATAAAAAAATGTTGTACTACGAGATCGATTGCCAGAATAGAGTGTGCTGCAGCCAAAGCAGCCACTGCAGAGAGGTATGGCGCCTTTGGTCGCCGGTTGCTGGTGATGAGTGGTAATGTCCGCTGAAAGAAGAAGAGAAAAAAAAATTGGTTAAGCAGGTGACCCCTGCTTATTAGCAGAATTTACTTGAGTCTCTACCGACACTATAGATCCTCTGCTATCATGTGAAAATATAAAAGACACCTATTTTTAGGTGTGAGATAAAATCCAAATCTTATATAGCGGTCTCCAGATTAAATCAATCTGGTCCTGATCACTCATTTAAAATTGGCAATAGCTGGAGCATAGTGTTCAACTAGAACGACTGGAAGGTGAAGATGATGACAAAACACCACCTAACCTAGGAGGCACTCCGAGGACATTCTAATTTCTAATGCTGCAGACAATTTGGTTTGAAAAATGCAAGACAAGTGGATATTTACGTGCTATAACTCACAGTGATAGCAAGTGATAACTAGAGCCATACATGCTCTATGGAACAGAAGGGATTTGAAGCGACTATAGGACATGTTAAGAAAATGTACGCCTCAAATAGCTAAATTATGAGGTGAGGACTGCTCAAAACCATTTAAGGAGACAACATCCAGGTTTTCTCAACCAATGTGTGACATTCTAACATCCCCCTTCCCTCTCCCGCCTACAACCGGACATTTGGCGTGTGGAAAATATAACATGGGGGTCTTACATTGAGTAAATCAAGAATAGGTTCCATCTTAAGGAAATAGACATTGGGCCTAACTTAAACTCAAAATCTAACTCGTGAGGTGAGGATTGCCCAAAATTATATAAGGAGAAAATAACATATTCTTACAATCATGTGGGACATATTAACATAACACAATCCCAGCTTGTATCTGGTGGATAATCTGAAGAGAAAGGAACCTAAGATGCTTCAAGGGCAATGAACTCCTTGCCAATTAAGCTGAATTGCTTATTTTTGCTTTTATTTGGTTGAAAATGGGATATCTTCATTAAGCTGAAACCTTTGTGGATTATATAGATTCCAAATACAACTAGAAGGGGATATACTTTTGCTTTTTGGATGTACATGTCACAGCACCATCTTAGTGCTATATGCCATTATTAAAATTCCTGGTGTGTCCGCGGGTCCCTTCCTCTCAACGTCTGAAAGAACACTCTAATGGCAAGTCGGGCTAATTCTTTTAGTCGATGATAAAAGAATTTAGGAACATAATAATAGGGAAGAAACGCCAGGTGATACTAAGACAAAGTTACCCAAATAAGGGGGGATCAAAGTAAAAAAAGAAAAAGAAAAAAGAGCAGTCGGGTGCACAAAGCATCCCGCATTCATTCGGGGTCGGGGGAAGGGCCACATCCCAAGGGGTGTAACGTAGGTAGTCTATCTTGGAGCAAGCATCAATAACTGATTCACGGCTCGAATCCGTGACCTATAGGCCACATGGAGGCAACTTTACCGTTCCTCCAAGACTCCCCTTCGGGGGGAGGGGGAGGGATCAAAACAAGCATATGTTAAAAGTTTGTGGGGGTGTTATTGAAGCAAGCTTAGTTTGGTTTCAGTTTGATTCAGAAGAAAAGAAAGAAATTTTGTTTTCTAGTGGTGTGCAGTTTTATTCCATAAAGAACAAGAGTGCTTTCACACCAAAAAAAATGAAGCAACTTGTTTAGAAAGCTAAAGGTTTTTTAAAGAACCTTTTGGGGCCGAGCATGGCCTAAATTTCCATTCTTCACCCTCTACCTCTTCTACTCTAAGTTGCTCGGAGACGGATGCCGTTGTTCGACATGGGTGCGGATCTAGAGGTCGGATCCTTCGAGATGTAAATTTTCAGATTCGGGGATACGGATCCTAGTACGAATACAAGTGGAGGGATCCGGCTAAAAATAATTCAAAAAAAATATATAAAAATATCTCTATAGTAGAAGAAATGTTGTGGAATACTTACGGATAGTTTGTAAAGAGTAGATTTCATTTTTATTCTCAAGTAGTAGATAAGTAAATGATTGATTTCCTAGATAAGGTAATGCTATTTTCTTCAAATTTACCCTAGTTTTGGTTCTGATTTCGGGAATCAAATTGTATTGTCTCGAATTTTTTCGTCCATCATGGTCAAAGTACCCAAAATTGTTTGACAAGATCTGTTACGGATCTCATACTCACACTCATACTAGTGTCGTATCGACAAGGTGCGGCACCTAAACTGCCATGTCAGAGCAACTTAGCTTCTACTATAGATAGAGCAGGGACAAACACCTGCGGTTGGGGTTGCAATTATCTTATCTATTTGGAATATAGCTGAATCTTTAAATACCTCACCTTATAGTGGGATATCTCTTGTTCTTTGACGATCTGTTCTGCATTTTCTCTTATCTTTCTTGATTTAATGGTTTATCTTCGTTTTCATTAACTTCATTTCAGAATGCTTCCAAAGTTTAGCTGCAGTTTTATTATATATCCTTGGCGTTTCTCTCTCTAAATCATTTCTGATTCTGTCCTATTCTATTTTGGTGAATATGGATATTCTGATGTTTCCCATAGCTATGAAGATGTTATTTCTTGAATAAATATGTTGCAGATCTAAGCCCCCAAGATTCAACCCTCCTATCAGATATCGTTGAAGTTGGAACTTTACCTTGCCTGATACGAGACAATAAGGAGAAACGATATTGCTTTTATATCTCAACTTGTTATGGACTGAAATATGAATGCTCTAGTACTTCTAAGATGAAGGTAATGGTTTTATCTGGACCATTTTGTTTGAAGTAACTATTCTGATCTCTGTCTTGGTATATCCCCTTGGTATCATTCGCTTGTTCCATCTCAAATAAGGTGGAAAACTATTATCTGATATATATTATATTTAAACATAATCAATTCATTTTCATCTTCCATTTGCATGCTCTCTGTTTTCCTTTTTTTTCAGGTTGATTCCTGGTTGGCAGCTTTACAGAGTGCTCTTAAGCTCAAGGTCTGATTGTACAACACTTGATGAGATTACTAAGAATTGACACGATCTGCTATTGGCAGCAACATCATGTAATAAAGCCAGAATTAGAAGCAAAAGCATATATCACTCTTTCAAAAGTTTGACTGCAACTTTTTACTAATATTTAGCCAGTGTATTCTGTACATAATCTAGCATGCTGGCTTCAGCCTTTGTACAGTGTTGAAGTTAGATTATGATAAATACCTTTCAACATACGCTTAGTGTATGCTTTGGGCTGATTTTGTCATGTACAACTTAAGCTTGGTATCTAGATCTTTACACAAATAGCCGGTCCATATTCATTGTTTACTTTTTCTAGCCATATACATAATTTATACATTGATTATACACAATTATACACATGTAATATATAAATTATGCATATATTATACCTCTACCGGCTATTTGGATTAATTCTTGCTACAAAAATAGAGAAAGCTTGCTGCCTCTCTGTGGCAACGCATTCTCAAAGCGTTTCAGCTGGAATTAGATACATTAATGGTAAGTTTAGATCCATTCCTTACTGTTCCTGTTTCTCTTATGAGAAAGGTAACCATGACAACCTTATGCATTCAGCAGATAGAACATATACCATCTAAAACTGAGAGTTAATTCCCTAGATAACCCAATCCCTAATTCTATTATTAGTTTCAAACGCAAAATTTTTACTTCAGGGTAGGGGTAAGGTATGCGTATACACTACACTTCTCATACCTCACTTGTGAGAACTCACTGAGTTTGATGTTGTAGTTTCAAACGCAAAATTTTCTAAAAATTGTTCAATCGCTATTAGTGTGAGAACATAGAATTGAGCTGAACGATGATAGTAGAAATGAGGAAGACATGATATATTGATATGTCATTTTCCAATAGAACCTCATCATCTCCTCATCTTATTCTTATTTTTCATTTTCATGATCCTTCACCGTAAAATCATTTTTGTTTAATCAGAGGTAGAAGTTCATTTATGTAGTACTGAGCTAATGTTCTTTGAAATTTTAAGGGATTTTCACCTTCCTATGCACTATTAGAAACATTATTACCCTCCATACTCAAGTTTCAATTTAATTACATAGGCATATACAATTTACCAATTATATACATTTTAGGAATTAAATGAGTATCCCTTTATATTAGGAATTGGATAAGGAATCAATTATTTCCCATCCCCTCTCTCTCTCCCCCTGCTCTCTCTCTCTCTCTCTCTCTCTCTCTCTCTCTCTCTCTCTCTCTCTCTCTCTCTCTCTCTCTCTCTCTCTCTCTGTGTGTGTGTGTGTGTGTGTCTCTCAATCTCTCGTTCTCTGTTCTTTCCCCAATTTTTCTTTCTCTGATGTTCTCTATTTTTTATCCTTTCATGTTGTATATATTTTCAATGAAATTCGTCAATGGATTTCAGTCGTTTTATTAGAGAGTTTTAACTTAGCAATTTCCTTTCATGTTGCACAATTGGTGTTCAAATTGAAACAGTCAATCAATAAATTTTGTAGGCGTTTGACTCTCCGCCATTGGCAACCATTAAAAAATTTTGAAGCTTTGAATTCGAATTTGGGCTTTCAAAAACTATCATTTATTTGGATTGGGTGTAGTTACGACTGGAAATATTGTTTGGAGTTTATATATCAATTTTGAGGGTGTTTGGTGAAGATTAGACTTGATTTTGGCTGAATTTCAGATTAAAACTCGAAGAAGAAGAACACATGACATACAATATACTTACGAAATTCTAGTAAAGTTGTAGTATAATTGTATGTAACATGTATTCTGTTGTAGTTATATGTATATTTTTTTATTTGAATGTTGTATGAAAGTTGAAAAATAGTTGTATAATGTATGACTCGTTGTATAAAATTTGTATTAAGTTATCAATACTATCTTTTACATAAAATTTGTTGATATGTATCAAAATTGTATTAAGAGAGAAAGTTTTGATTGGAATTTTAGAGAGGAAGAAAACACACATCACATAAAAAATATATACAAATCAGATACAAAATATACAAAAGACATATTGTATAAAATTTGTACGATAATTGTATTTAAGTTGTATGATATTGTAGATGTATTTTAACTAGGCAAACATAATGTATGAAAGTTGTAGATACATTGTAAGTAAATATATAATATATAATTAGTTGTATGAAATTTATTCTTAGTATGTATGTTGTGAGGTGTATAAAGTATGTTAAAAGTGAGTAGTATTTTAAGTAATTTGAGATAATTCTTCGTTATGTGGATAATTGAGTAATTATGAATTTTTAGGGGAGATTAACTATGTAATTAAGCATATTTGGATAAGAATTAGAGAGAAATTCAAAAATAGCCAGATTTACAAGTGGTCGTTCAAAAATAGCCCAGTTTCAAAAGTAATCGAAATTTAGCCACTTTTCATGTAAAGATAAATCTAAGCGAAAACACTGTTCAAAACCCGGAAAATACACCAGTATATTATGTTGGAGTTCCAGCATAAGTATACTTGAACTCCAGCATATTATACTGGAGTTCCAGCATAAGTATGCTGGAACTCCAGCATAATATGATGGAGTTCCAGCATAAGTATACTAGAACTCCAGCATAATATACTGGAGTTCCAGCAAAGTATACCGGTCCAGTATAATATGGTTCAAAAATAGCCAGATTTACAAGTGGTCGTTCAAAAATAGCCCAGTTTCAAAAGTAATCGAAATTTAGCCACTTTTCATGTAAAGATAAATCTAAGCGAAAACACTGTTCAAAACCCGAAAAATACACCAGTATATTATGTTGGAGTTCCAGCATAAGTATACTTGAACTCCAGCATATTATACTGGAGTTCCAGCAAAAGTATGCTGGAACTCCAGCATAATATGATGGAGTTCCAACATAAGTATACTAGAACTCCAGCATAATATACTGGAGTTCCACCAAAGTATACCGGTCCAGTATAATATGGTGGAAGTTCATACACAAGTGCTCAAATCTCCAGTATATTATGCTGGAACTTTCCGTGTGTTGGAGTTCCAGCATAATATGCTGGAAGTTCATACACAGGTGCACCAAACTTCAGTGTATTATGCTGGACCAGTCTCTGTTGCAGCAAAATAGTGGCTATTTTTCATTGACTTGGTAAACGGTGGCTATTTTTGAATGACTAGTCCGAAAACTGGCTAGACCGTGCTATTTTTACAAGAATTGATGGGCCTCAACGTGGCATCTAGTTAAAGCCCAAATTAATGACTCTTAAGTCATGTAATTTGGTGGCAGAGGACTTGTTTCCAAAGTCATCAAAAGTGTGGGCCCACACCCATTAATACAAAAGACTTCTTGAATTCACTAAATGAAGATATTACATCTTCCAAGGTGACGGATGAACTTCAGCAAAGAAAAGTTACCTAAGATGACGATCAAAATTCACAAAAGGCCTTCTTTAATATATAGAATGGAGATGCTTATATCCAATCTCCAAGTAACGAGTCTTCAGCAAAAGAATTTATCCGAGGGTATTCTACGAGACTTCTTAGAAAATTAGCAACGGGATTTTGCGATTCTAAAGGAGTACGGTGCATTCTTTCTCAAGAATATCACACGGATTTTTTCCTACTTCGATCCGTCGTTACGTGTCATCGCAATTGACGTGTGTTAGAGGGGTTATCAAGAGAATAGGCTTAGGTATGTTAAGGCTATCCCTTCTTTCTTTTTGGCATGTCCATACGATACAAACGAAATGAGCAAATGTAGTTATTCCATAAATGACTCTATTCATAGAAATACTAGGGATGCTTATGTTCTTGTTTCCCCATGTGTCCTATTATCTATCATTTGTTCATGGGTCTCAGAAAATACGTAAGTTGATAAAGTTTATTTCATGATATTAATCAAAGGCATAATGGTCTTATGACGTTCCGAGAGATTTTGTTGACGTACTTCTCATGCATTGCATTCATTTATACATGAACATTGACCCATGACCAGATGACGTTATATACGCGTATATATTTATTCATATGTATAAGGGATATGCGAAAGGTTACGGCGTTATATACGCACCACCACCTGATCAGCTAGTATACGTTGATGATTTTGCCCACAATGACTGTGATGATATGATGGGATGCCCTCAGAGGCTTGATGATGTTATGTACACTTATACCTATTGTAGATACCAAAATTTTCTCTCATATATTTTTAATATGCACCAACATGCACAAGTATTTCTATAATTTTTTAAAGCTTTATAGTTATTTCTGCATTTTTATTATACAAATATCCAATAATTATCCCTCATATAATTTTTATGATGATTTAATCGTCTAAATTTATCATTTAAGCCCATATAGTGCTTAAATATTTTTATTGCATTTTTTATAATTACATTTGCATTTTTAAGGCTAGAATTGCGCATTTTGCAATAATAGCCCATATATATGCATAATTATATTATCTATACAAAAATAACTTTTTATATTTTTATAATTCTAAGTAATTATTTTAAATCATTTTCATGCACAAATGGTATTTTTTGTTATTTTATTAATTATTTTTACCGATTTAATTGTGTATTTAAAATCTAGCCCTTTTTTATTAATTTTCGGACCTAGCCCAATTATATACACCAGCCCAAATACCCATTAACCCAGACCCATACCATTTAAAACCCGACCTAGAAGCCTTGAATCAGGACCGTTGACCTCCGAAATCAACAGTCCACAATCGCCCAACCATTTTTAATATACCAAACGCCCCTAACCCTAAACCGTTATCCCGTCTCCGCCGCCCTTGAACCCTCTCAACCTTCCCGTTGCTCTCTATCAACTCCTAAGCGCCGTCACCCAAAATCCCCTCCAAATCTCCTTTGATTCCAACTAGACATGGAATCATCCGGAGATTTCTTGCCTTATCCGGCTCCCTTTTTCTACTGGCTATTCGATTATGGTATTGTTTAGTAGCTTGCCTGACATGGCAAGCTAATCTCCCTATTGTCGAAACAAATCTGATTTGAATCATTGCTCCTTTCCATCTATGTTCATTCTTCGTCTCTTTATGACTTGAATCTCTGAGATTTTTCTTTATTTTACCCTAAAAGTTAGGGTTTAGATCCTTTAAAATCTGTTGAGATTTTGTACTTATTTTTTGTTAACGAGCCTTCATACATCAACTAAGTAAATTAGGAGTCTGATTATTAGACCCAGAAAGTTATAGACATCATGATTGAGAACATTGCAGAATCACACTTAATATCAGAGGTACAAGAGAGATAGTACAGTAGCCATATTTTATAACTGCTCTATGATAAAGCTAGTTAGAAGAATACCAGCCTTATAAGAAGTCAGTATGAAACTCCCACCGAATTGTGTATGCAGCAAAGGTGCAAGCGTTATAATAAGAGCTTCAAGTTGTGGATGTGAATTATACCTATGTGGAAGGGAGGTCATGAAAGAGATAGAATATATGATGCGAGATTTTAAGGTAAAGGTAAACAACGTACGAAATACTCAAATGCAGAAGGTTGTGAACAGTTCATACTTCGGATAAAAGGCTAGAAGCGCATGATTCAGTATCCAAGAATGATAGCGGCATCGTCAGTGGCATATCTTCCAGCCTATGATTTCTAGGTACCGAGAGGTCTAGTTAAGAGAGTAAAGAAGAGTTAGAAACGATGTAATTTCTCGCTTGATGTTCTAAAATAACATAAGAAAATCTATGGTGAAAGCAAGTCGAAGGAAGCTTACAAGTAATATAAATAGATATATGTAGGTCGCAATCTAAAGTATGGTAGGGCGACAATGTTTTAGGAAGACAGGAGTAAGGATAAGAATTTGCAAGTAAGAAGGTGACGAAAATAGATAAGTCTTCAGGATTAAGCCCATGAAAACAAGAGAGCTGATGGTTTGTCTAAGTTATAGAAAGTTCCGTATAGCCTGAATGAACTCAAAGGAGTCTAAGACTAGTAGCATATAGAAGAGATGGAATGCTGCCCTGGTAGTAGAACGAGGATGTAATTGTAATAGTTAAAGGATGACGTTTGGGCCTTCGATTGAGTAACGATTTGAAGAAATAAAAAGGGTATTTCATGAATTGTACAAGGTTAAAATACCCCCATAAGATGAACCGCCTAAGGATGCCATGAAATATGGTTATTGAAGTATAGTATCACCCCTAAGTGGATCAGGAAAATTACTTTAAATGTTCCTCGATACAACGTGAGCCCTAGTGACAATATATTACGTAAGAGGTTTGATGTTATCAGTGGTAGATTATAGATCATTATTGAGGTGAATCAATAATGGATGAATAAAAGTTACAAAATATGAAATGAGATAGGTCGTCATTCTTAAGATGAACAGTAATGAGGAAGCATTAAAAGACTTAGATTTATACATATAGGATAAGCAACAAGAGAAACCTGGAGTTTGGTAGCGTACCCCAGTAACAACAAATCAAAGTAAGAGTTATGGTATAGTATGACCTACCTAGATGCAGTAAAGTCATACAGATGGATAACCAGGTCTATGAAATAAGATAAAGCAATATTCGTAAATTCAACAAAGTACCGAGCGAAGAACATCAGTATACCTATAGATGCCCAGAGGGACATCCTATCAAGCACTGTATATGTTTACAAAGTGAGGGCTAGAGATTGGATAAAAGCTAGAGGAAAAAGGAGAGAAGAGTTGCATAGACGCACTTAAAAAGTCAGAGTCATACATGCCGCATGATAAAAAGTAGCAACAGTTACAAGATTGGAAAGACTCCGACCACAAATCGTGGTGTAAGAGAGAGGCCTAAAGTAGGGAATTCCCTGGCTTTGGAGTTATTCGTCGAACAATTGCCTAGATGGCAAGGAAAGTACTAATTATTCGGAAGACATATGTTATGAAAATGATAAGTGCATCAGTCAACATTCGAGGACGAATGTTCCAAAGGGGGGAACGATGTTATACCCCATATTTTCGTACGTGAAAGTACGCCATAAGCAAATTGATGAAATCTCGAGAATGTGATGTTACATTTCGTAGTTTTGTACGTTAAAATTTCATCGTAAGTTAAACGACGTAAGTTCGAAAATGAGTTTATTTTGAGGTTATAAGTATTATGCCATTTCAAATAAGTGATAAGTTAATTCGTGAAGGTGATAAGGTAAGTGAATCAAAGAAAATGTAAAGTTTGACAATTTGGGGATAAAATACGGTCCAAACTATAATACGCCGTATGTATGGACTAGTGCCATAAAAGGTACTGTGAGCACGTGATTTTTGCCCTAAGCAAATTATTCCAAAAGTTTCAAATAATTGATTTCTTAATTATTTTACAATTTTTCTGAATTTTTGTTAAATCTTTGCGTTAATTGGTTGCATTTTATATGAAAATACAAAAAATATGCATTGGCATTTAGGGATTTAATTCCACAATTTTAGTATTAATTAGGTATTATTCAGTTTTTAGAAAGTTGCAAGAAAATAGTTTCTTTGCATTGCTAATTATCGCATTTATCTTTAAATAGAGTTTTAAATAATAATTTTAGGAGTTAAATAGTGTAATTAGGTCTTTGCTTTGTTTTAGCATTTAATAAAATCAGAAAAATAAATAAATACAAAAATACAAAAAATACAAAAGCAAAATAAATAAAAGAAAATACAAAATGAAAATAAATTGAATAAAGAGGATTTTAAAAGGAGAAGGTGGTCTTATGCCCGAATTGGGCTAATTATTCTGGCCCAAAAGAAAATTCCCCAACCCACGTACCAAACCCCAGGCCCAATACCCCCACTCTGGTCCAGTTCCCCCCTTTTCGTCAAACGACGCCGTTTGGCGTCAATCAATCCTATCCGTCCATTTCCCATGATCCGACGGTCCAGGATCACCCAAGCCTTCTCAATATAAGTGTAATAAAACATGTTTAGATCAGAGACCAAACTGGTCTTCCTCGTACATCACCCCTACCACCACCGCCCCACCGTGTCGCCGCCGTCCTCCGCCATCCCGCCGGCGGCGGCGGCGATGCTCCGATCAACCCCAAAATTACACCCCAGATTCCCTTTCTCCTCCTTTACCTGAATCTACTGTCCTTTGCTTTCAAATCTTACTGGAACTCGTCGAATATCCCTTTAAAGTTTTCCGGCCAAGTCGCCGGTTACGCCAAATGGTCCCAAACTCACACCACAGAACCGCCTTAACTTCCTCTACCCAACCCCCATAGCCACTTGTCTCGAACATGGCCGGAATTGCTCAAATATCCGATCAAAAATCCGGCCAAAACCCTAAATTCTCCAAACCCCACCAAATTGATACCACGTGACCTCTTCACTTCCCTCATGAGGAATTTGTCATCATTAGCATTCAAATCTCACCGGAAATAGTCGAATTTTGAATCTGAAGAGCTATGCGACTTTAGTAGTTGTACGGATGAGTCCTCTTCCCTTTTGTGTTTGATTTTCTGTGCTGTTAAGATTAGATTAGTTTCTAATTAGTGTGTTAGGTTTTAGATTAGGTTTGTAATTACTGGTTCTGAAATCGGATAATTGTTTTGTCTAATTCTCCCCATGTTAATTGTATAGCTTAGTTCTCCTCACCTGATTAGTTTTCCCATGTCAAATGTTTTGTTTCGTTTTGATCCTTTATCTGGTTTAATTCTATTTTGTGATCTCCATTTTGATTGACTGTCAGTTCGACCCTGTGTTTATTTTGATTAGGGAATGCATGTTTATGACTTAGTTTAATTTTATTGGAGTCACTCGACATGTTCAGTCGAATTAGTGTAGTTTTGACATAGGGATTAGCATTTCTGCCTCTGTTTAGTGTAGTTAACAGTCGTTGTTGATTTGATAATCCAATAATTTGCTTATTAGCCTATTTTCTTTTGATCAGTTTCAATCAATCTTGTGTGTATTGTTTGTTTCAGTTTAATATGTTTTAGTACTTCTTTTGGTTAATCAGTGATTGCTGTTAACAATACTTCAGTATAATGCCCGGTTCAATTAGTTGTTAATTAGATGAATTTGGCCATAGCAGATGGATTCAATTAGGGTAGAAAGAGGACTAAAGTCATTTGGGACTATGATAGTAATTTCAGGAGGTTCAAAGAGTAGTTTAGGCATGGGAAAAGGGTACTTTTATCAGATTTGGTAATTTTTGAAGGGGGGTAAGGATAGAATAGGGATTGTAATAAGTATAGAACCTTCTAGGATGGACTATAGTGTAGGTTCTAATAAACTTAAGGTAGTTGCTTGTGTAACAAGTCAGAAAATAAAGGGTAAACACTGAAATTAGAATATGGACTAAGGGGTAAAAGGAAAATCTGAAATTGGACCTTAAGTTCACCTATAAATAGGCATTCATTTGCCTTGAGAAAAAAGGTTTTTCAGCCTAAAAGTTCCCCCCCAAAAGTACTCTCTCAATTTTCCAGATCTGAAACAGAAAATTCAAAAAAAAAAACTAAAAAAAATAATATAGAAAAGCATAACAGAAAACTCAAAAAAAGGGGTACTGTTCTATTGAATTTCAAGCTAAGTTCGAGATTTGGTGATTGAAGTGCATCCTCTAGCTTAGGGTTGATTGCTGACTTGTTTCTGAAGCTCCTGGGTCAATTTCGAAGGGTGTTTGGATTCGTTTAAGCCTGTTTTAGCATGTTTCAGTAGTTGTTGTTCACTTACTCTCATTTCTGGGTCAAATTAGTCCAAACCTATTTGCTGGTTGTTGATTCTGCTGTTGGAACTGCCTTTGCTGCTGTTAGCTACTGCTTAGCTGACTTACCTCTTCTTCATTTCTGTTCCAATTCCAGGTATATTCTCAGACTCAAGAGATATTGGAATCATATCGGCATGTATGAATACATTTGAAGTCGAATAATGAAGAACTACTTGCTCGCTGTTGTCTAGCTCAGCCTTTTGGTTTATTTGATATATTTAAGCAATGTTTGAAATGTATTAATTAGGACTTCATGGACTGCACTGGATTGTATGGACGTTTAATCTCCTAAACACATGTTAGATACGTAGTAGCAGTAGTTGAGATTTGAATAACTTGAGCATTTTTATCAGACTGTGAATTGTATTTGTGCAGTCAAGGTCCAGTCTTATTAGTGTGTTAAATGGAACATTGGTTAAGCATAGACTAAAATGATTCTCTACGTCGGTTTTAACCCAGCGTTTTGCCTTTCAAAAACAGCATGCCAATACAGTAGGTTTCGTGTTTATTTCTCAGTGAGCTTTAACTACGCTAGTCTAACCATTGGATTTTGCTAATTGTTTGTAAGGTCTCATTAGTTTAGCCCGATCTGATTACAAATTATCAGAATTGAGTTGATGTTGGTGAACTGAACAAATCTGGAGTTAAATTCTAATGTGTAGGATACCTGGCCCAGTTATTTCTTATATTAGGCCTGCGTTGAGGCCCAAGGCTAAATAGCCGACCCTGAAATGGTAGTTTTGGCCTTTCTTCTACTGGGCCAGATTTGAAGCAAATATATTAAGGACTCTTGTTCTTTCAAATCGTAGACTTAGTTTAGATATAAGCTTTGGGCCCGTTAATTAAAGCCCTTTAGAGACAATCCCTTAATAGAGAACCGTAGCCTCTTTTAGAAAGGCCTCAAATAAAAATGAGGCGCGCCGCGCCAAACAAGAATACGTGAATTGCATGGCCCTCTTTAAATACTTACATAAAATATTTTAGATCTCGGGACGTGCCGTTTAGCGAATTTCACGGCCTTCCCCAAAGATAATAACACGCTAGCTACTTTAGGCGCGTATTTTAAATAAATTTACCTTCCTAAATACGGGTGCACATTTATGTGACCCAAATCCAAATCTCAACGGACTCGAAATGTGTTGACAACCACGGGTGCACTGGTGCGACGTGGTTCAAGACGCATTTTCACGACGTTGCAATTCTTTTAAAAATGAAAAATATAAATAAAAGCGGTTTATTAATAAAGGGCACGTAGGTTAGAACATGTTTTAAAATCAGGTAAAAGCAAATACAACAGTAGAGCGACCGTGCTAGAACCACGGAACCCGGGAATGCCTAATACCTTCTCCCAGGGTTAACAGAATTCCTTACTCGGAGTTCTGGTTCGCAGACTGTTAACAGAGTCATAATTTCCTCGGATTGGGATTCAACCGGTGACTTGGGACACCATTAATCTCCCAAGTGGCGACTCTGAATGTTAATAATAAATCCCGTTCCGATTGTCACTTCAAATTGGAAATAACTCCCTTTATTATACCCTTCCAGGGTGTAGTAAGTAAAAAAGGAGGTGTGACAGGTACCACATGCCATGTTAGTGACGTGTATAAAGTATGTTAAAAGTGAGTAGTATTTTAAGTAGTTTGAGATAATTCTTAATTATATGGATAATTGGATAATTACTAATTTTTAGTGGAAGATTAACTATGTAATTAAGCATATTTGGATAAGAATTTATGGGCCTCAACGTGGCAGCTAGTCAAAACTCAAATTAATGACTCTTAAGTCATGTAATTTGGTGGCACAATTAGAGGACTTGTGGCCAAAGTCATCAAAAGTATGGGCCCACACCCACTAATACAAAAGACTTCTTGAACTTACAAAATGAAGATATTACATCTTCTAAGGCGACGAATGAACTTCAGCAAAGAAAAGTTATATAAGATCATGATCAAAATTCATAAAAGGATTCTTTAATATATAGAATAGTGATGCTTATATCCAATCTCCAAGTAACGAGCCTTCAGCAAAAGAATTTATCCGAGGGTATTCTACGAGACTTCTTAGAAAATTAGCAACGGAATTTTGCGGTTCTAAAGGAGTACGGTGCAATCTTTCTCAAAAATATCATACGAATTTTTCCCTACTTCGATCCGTCGTTACATGTCATCGCAATTGACGTGTGTTAGAAGAATTGTCAAGAGAATAGGCTCAGGTATGTTAAGACTATCCCTTCTTTCTTTTTGGCATGATCCATACGATATAAACGAAATGAGCAAATGCACAACTTCCATAAATGACTCTATTCATAGAAATACTAGAGATGCTTATGATCTTGATTTCCCATGTCTCCTATTATCTATCATCTGTTCATGGGTCACAGAAAATACATAAGTTGATAAAGTTTATTTCATGTTATTAATCAAAGGCATAATGGTCTTATGACGTTCTAAGAGATTTTGTTAACGTACTTCTCATGCATGCATTCACCCATAACCAGATAGCACTATACGCGTATATATATGTATTTATTATGTATATGGGATATGGGAAAAGGTTACGGAGTTATATACGCACCACCACCTGATCAACTGGTATATGTTGATGATTTTGCCCACAGTGGCTGAGATGATATGATGGGATGCCCTCAGAGGCTTGATAATGTTATGTACACTTATACCTATGCATGGATTGGCATTTATAGGCATATGCATGACCTTTTAAATATTAAATGATTCACAGAGCTATTTAGACTTACATGTCGAGTCTTTTACTCCATGTTTCTCTCATGTCTATGGTTTACTGATTTTCAATCCTTACATACTCGGTACATCATTTGTACTGATGTCCCTTTGCCTGAGGACGCTGCGTTTCATGCCCGTAGGTCCTGATAGACAGGATGAGAGTCCTCCAAGTAGGCTATCAGCTCAGCGGAAGGTGTTGGTGCGCTCCATTAGCTCCGGAGTTTCTTATTTGGTCAGTATGATTATGACAGGTATTGATTAGTATGGCGTGTCCCTATCCCAACTTTTATGACATTTATGTACTCTTAGAGGCTTGTAGGCATATGTCGTGTACGTGAAAGATTGTATGGCCTTGTCGGCCTATGGTCAGTGTGCAAGTGATCAATTTTGGTCTTATAGGCCAGTATGTCATATGTATAATGTAACGACCCAACTGGTCGTTTTGAGCAATTGCGTCTAGTTCGGCAGTTTGAGGTCACGAACAGCTTCATATTATGTGTATCGACTTGCCTGCGCAGTTCGAGCGTGAAACCAGAAAGCTTTTATGTGAAAATATGAAGAAAAAGAATTAGAAATTTCTAGAGTTAAAACTTGGTTTTTAGTTGACTTTGGTCAACATTTTTGGTAAAAGGACTCGGATTTGTGTTCCGACTATCCCGAAAGGTGCGCGGTAAAATATGGGGCTTTGGCGTATGCCCGTCCCTAGCCTTAGAAAATAATTTTTGAAGAAAATTGTTGTGCTGGTTTTTAAAGGAAATCAAGAAATGAATTAATGTTTGAACTCGTTGGTATCGGGCCCGTATTTTGGTTCCGGAGACCGGTACAAGTTTTTTATGATATATAAGTCCTATCTGTGAAATTTGGTGAGAACCGGAATTGATTTGACGTGATTCGGACGTTCGGTTGAAAAGTTAGAAAATCATGAGTTTTGAGGTTAAATTCATAGTTTTTGATGTTATTTTGATAATTTGATCACACGAGCAAGTCCGTATGATATTTTTAGACTTGCTTGCATGTTTTGTTTGGAGCTCCGAGGGCTTGGGTGAGTTTCGGATAGGTTTAGGCTATGTTGCACTTGTTTTTGGATGCTTCATCGTTGTTTTGTCAAGCAAAAATGATACCATATTGAGAAAATGAGATCCAAATTCAGTTTTTATTGAACCATTAGATCTGTATCGAAATTACGGAGCCATAGGAAAAAGAATCATCGAATTTGGACATCGTATGAGGAAGTTATGCTCATTTTCGTATCGGAAAAAATTGATGGTTTCTGGTGTGGTCGCAAATGCGAACTTCTCCATCGCAATTGTGATGCCCAGTTCGCAGATGCGGACATTTTGTCGCAAATGCGACCTTTTCCAGCCCTGCCTTGTTCGCAAATTGTGAGGGTTCGCAAATGCGACATCTGAGGCCTGTTAAGTGAGATTTTTGACGGGATTTTCACCCATTTTTCAACTTTCTCAAACCCTAAACCTCCATAGGCGATTTTCCAGAGACCCATACTTCTCCAAATCATTAGGAAGTGATCTCTAACTAATTTCTTTCATTCCTTACAACTTTTAACAAAATTTCAACCAAAAATCTAGAGTTTTCATGGTAAAAATTGGAATTTTTGGGTAGAGATTAGGATTTTTAATTTTTGGGGATTTAGACCTCGATTTGAGGTCGGATTCAATTGCATATTTGGGTTCGTGGGTGAATGGGTGTTCGGTTTTTGCAAATTTTATCGGGTTCTGAGGTGCGGGCACATGGAGTTGACTTTTGTTGACTTTTTGCAAACTGTATAAGAATCATAGTTTTGTTAATTGAAATTGTATTCTCTTGCATTATTTGATGTATTCAACTCGGTTTTGGATAGATTGAGCCGAGCGTTGATGAATTGGTAAAGGAAAATCTAAATTGAGTATTGAATTGGCCGAATTGAGGTAAGTATGTGCCTAACTTCGTGTTTGGGACTTTTCCTTAGGATTTGAGTCTTCTATGTTGATTGTAGTCCGTGTACGCGAGGTGACGAGTGCGTGTTCGGACTTATTTGTGGAAAGTTGGCCTTTTAGAGTTCTTAGGTCCTTGTATTCACTAAGTATGAAGTTGTTCTTTATATGGTTGAGCTTCCATTTACTAGTTTCACCTCTACATGCTTTAATTGGAATTAATTGCTTTATGATTCATTCGTATTGCCTGTTTGACTCTTGTTTTGCTTAATTGAAGATTTTTACCTCTTCTATCGTCATGCTATCTTTCATAACTGCTTGTCTTTATTGGAAACCATTATTATCTCTCCTGTAATTGTTTAGTCTTAATTGAGGTTATGATTATCTTCCCGATACTCATCCTTAATTGACATTGTTGTATATTCTTCGTAATCTGCCCAACCTTAAAAGAAGTTTAGGTATCCTATATTTAGTTGACATTTTCTTATTTGTAATTATTTGATTCGTGTTAGCTTCCTTGTTGTTGAACTACATATTGTGGGATCGTTGCTTCACATTATTTTCTCCCTTGTTGAGCTGTTCTTATTACGCTTAGTATTCTCTATAGTGGTTATTCCTTGTGAGCTAGTTTTACCGTCTCCTTGTTATCAAAAGTTCTCGAGTTGATTTACTTGTCGTGTTCTTGTATATATTGTCATTGTTGTTGTGGTACTTGTTGTGGTGGTGCACGAGGTTTCTGCTGTGCGGTTGTTGATATTGTGACGTACGAGGTTTCTGCCGTGCGGTTGTTGATATTGTGATTTCGCTCGCTCTTCTATGTCATTATTATGGTATTTCCACAGTTACTTGCTGTTTTTCTTCACTTACTATGACTGTTGTATTGTTAGCCATAATGTGTAGTCTTTATATGTATACATCATAATCCGTTGTTCCTATGCTTATATTTGTACAGTTTATTTGACTGGTAGGTGTCTTGACTATTCCTCGTCACTTCTCCATCGAGGTTAGTCTTTATACTTACTGGGCAGCGCTGTGGTGTGCTCATGCTACTCTTCTGCATATTTTTATTGTGCAGATCCAGGTGTCGATCGTTAGTAGCTGTGCGGACCATTGCTGAGGAGACTTAAGGTTAACCTGCTGTTGCGTTCTTGGGAGGCACCTTCTTACTCGTATTCAACTATTTTCACTCCTTTCCAAACAGTTTATATAGAAGTCGCAGCTAACTCTGTAGAGCTTATGACTGGTACTACCGGGTTTTGGGAATATGCTCATTGTATAAAGGATTCATTCCAGAAAAATTTTAAGATGTTATTTATTATTATTGTTCTTCTATAAATATTAAGCTTACCTAGTCCTTAAGACTAGGTGCCGTCACGAAACCCAACGGAGGGGAAATAGGGTCGTGACAGGTTGGTATCAGACTCAAGGTTTATAGGTTCTATGAGTCATAAGCAGGTTTAGTAGACTGTTGCGGATCGGTACGGAGACGTCTGTACTTATTTTCGAGAGGCTACAGAACTATTAGGATAATCTCACATTCTTAATTCCTTACCGTGCGATATTGATTCAGCTCGAAGCATATAACTTATGTTGCTTTACATCCACTCATATGTAATATTACGCTCTCGGTGTCCGCTATGCGCCAGTGGTTCGTGATGCTACAGACAGGCTACGAGGGAGTCAAGGATGCTCAGACATTTTCTCAACGTGTCGTCCAGACTGGAGATACAGAGGTATTGAGAGACTATTCAGTTGTTTATATGGAGGCGCAGCGGAAGCGTGGTGGGTGTTGATTGAGGATAGTTAGCGGTATTGGAGTACCTTGTGATTTGTGTTGTACGAGCTATGAAGGTTAGCTCTGCGGATCATCAGACGTCGTTTTCTATGGCTTCGCGCCAAGTGAAGGAGTCCATCAGCGGCATTCGGATTGCATAGTCAGACTTACCTCAGTTTTGGCCTGAGGTATATGTATAAGTGGTATTGGTAGGTTTCCGGAATTTGTATATGACTAAGGTCTGAGATCTTGCACGGGACGATGATGGGAATTTGATTGGGATTATTGCATGTCGATCGTTAGTAACTGTGCGGACCATTGTTGAGGAGACTCAAGGTAAACCCGCTGCTGCTTTCGCAGGCTTCGGAGTCACCTTCTTACTCGTATTCAACTGTTTTCACTCCTTTCCAAATAGTTTATATAGAAGTGGCAGCTAACTCTGTAGAGCTTATGACTTGTACTACCGAGTTTTGGGAATATGCTCATTGTATAAAGGATTCATTCCAGAAAAATTTTAAGATGTTATTTATTATTGTTGTTCTTCTGTAAAATTAGGCTTACCTAGTCCATAAGACTAGGTGCCGTCACGAAACCCAACGGAGGGGAAATTGGATCGTGACATATAATGTATTCCCTCATGATTTATTTCGCTTCATTTACCTATGATAGAATGATACGAAAGATACATTACGTTGGTACTCAGTTGAGTAAGGTACCGGGTGCCCGTCGCGGCCCATTGGTTTGGGTCGTGACAAATTGTAAGTACGATGTATCTATTTAGTGCTAATTTAATTTGATTTCGTTAATTTGTGATAGATTAGTGCATTGGGTAAGTTAACCAATCAAGTGAAGCAGAATACTTTACTGGCCCCGCATGATAGTTATTAACCTCATAAAATCTTTGGACGAATTTTGATACATATCAACAACTTTATGTAAAAAGATAGTATTGATAACTTAAATATAAATTTCATACGACGTAAGTATAAATTTTAAATATAACTTACATTCAATTATACTACAACTTTACTACAATTTCGTAAGTATATTGTATGTCATGTCTTCTTCTTTTTCTTCTTCTTCTTCTTCTTCTTCTTCGAGTTTTAATCTGAAATTCAGCCAAAACCAAGTTTAATCTTCACCAAACACCCTCAAAATTGAGTTATAAACTCCAAATAATATTTCCAATTATTTGCAACAACACCCTATCCAAACAAATAATAGTTTTTGAAAATCCAAATTTGAATTCAAAGCTTTATGATAGATTAGTGTTCGAATCTCCAATTCCTACGACATTCTTACTAGGTGCTGAATTCATTTCTTGAAAAAGACTATCAAACTGCAGGATAATCTGATTTTCAAGAGAGCACAATACAAACCGAAGTGTCACAAGGCTGAATTCAATAACATTCTTGTACTGTTTAAGTTCCATACTTAGTGGGTAGCCATGTAAAAGAGAAAAGGGCAAACCAGTGACAAACTGGAGGTTATTTCAATAGGTTGATTGGCAGAAGACAACTTTTAGGCTTACCTTATTGAGAGAGAAAGACGGTCAGTGAGAGTGATGAAAAAGAAAGAAAAATTGATGAGAGAGGCGGCAGTGAGGAAAGAAGAGAGGAAAAAAAAAGAAAGAAAATGATGTAACTAAATCCCCTAATTTAACGCACTAATAATGGATTGTATATAATTTGTAAGTAATCCTTGTTTAGGGGGGTTAATATACAAAACTAGGACAATTTTGATAAATAAGTTTCAAATATTGTATAGGAAGAAAAAAATCTCAAATTTTAATAGCCTATATACTCAAACCTGAAATTATACGCCTTCCTCTTTATTTATTAGTATTGAGTATTGACTGGACATAAAATTTAATAAAAGAATAATGAATATGACACATGAGCTAATTATATTGCTTTATGGAAAGTACCACTAGAATATTGTGGCCTTTAACATGCTATCTCATTAAAAATAAGGGAAATAATTTAAGTTATCAAATTTTCAAGTATAAATTTTAAATGAATCAAGAAAGGAAGAGATCACATAAAATGAAACAATGCGGGTTTGATTCACAACAGCCGGAAAAGAGAAAAAAACAGAGTGTTTGTCTAACCAAATAATTAAAGAATTAAAGCTGACATTTACAACCTCGGGGGTGTAGCTCATATGGTAGAGCGCTCGCTTCGCATGCGAGAGGCACGGGGTTCGATTCCCCGCACCTCCAATTATTTTTGGTTTGGGCCCCGCCCTTTCAATTTCAATAACAACCTCTCGTTCCTAATCTCCAGCTTCAGCACATATAGTGAGCCTCGACAAACAATCCCAAACAGAAAAATCAAATCCCACATGACTCTCTGCTTGTTTTCTCCTTCCTTTCCCCGTTTCTCTTTCCCTTCCCACCGTTTCCCAAATTTCCCTTCTGCCGCCTATTTCTCCAAAAATATTACTTTTTCTTACTATTGTTCCTCCAAGACCTTTAACTTCAAGCACAGAGCTTCATTGAGTGAGGCTGAGGGTGAAAACAAGGTGCAGTCCGAGTTGTTAAATGATGAATTGATTAGTCGAATTTCTGCTGCCAAAGATGCAAGTGAGGTGTTGGAAATAATATCCCAAAAGACTGGGGAAAATGGTGGTGTTATTAGCGCTTCTGATTGCTGTTTGATTATCTCCGCCGCACTTGATCGTAATAATGCTGACTTGGCACTCTCTGTCTTTGACGCTATGCGTTCCACCTTTGATCCTGGTACATTTCCATTTCCCTCCATATCTTTCTTTCTTTCTTGTCTGTCTTAAGTAATCAATTGCAATGTGAACCAAGAAAAGGTACTACTTATCTCTCATACTTTGACCAAGCACGAATTTTAAGAAAGAGATGAGGAGAATGCTTTTATGGTTCTTCCCCAAGACTTGAGGAGATATAATTGAATGCAAAACCACACAAATATTTTGAATAATGCAAAGTCTAGAAAACTTGAGGAGATATAGGATTGAATGCAGAGCTACACAAAAGTTTTGAATGATGCTAAGGTTTTCTTGTTGTTTGTGACATCTAAATAAGTGGGACAAGTTTGCTTTAGCGTGGCTGGGAATTTGTTCATTGTTTCCATCTGAAGTTGGAACTTAGTTGATGTATGTTATGCAAAGTGACCAAATGGCTGTTTAAACATCCATATTGAAGGCAAATAGTTATTCTTAAAGAAGTGATTCCATGGCCTTTCACAATACTTGCTCATTTAAAAACGCCTACTATGATTATAGCTTTATGGTATCATAGGGAAAAAAGCAACTTTTGTGTTAATCAATGACTTGTAAATTTGATACAAATATTCTCAAAATCATTAAAAGAGACTCCATCCGTTTCGAGTTGTTTGATAGCATTCAGTTTATATATAACTTTCTCAACTTTCAAGACTTTATGTTCATTAAATTATTTGAATTTTAAACTATAATGTGAATTTTCTTCAGCAAACTAATTTTTCAAAATATTATTTTAATAGTTTGTTCCACTATCAGTGATATAATAAACAAGCAAATAAACATCTTAAACTTCATCTTCATCAAAACATCTTAAAATTCATGTCCCTTCATTACCGTCATATAATGGAGAGAGTATGAACTATACATCGTTCCATCTTCCCCAATACGGGTGCATCACTGCTGAGAGTAAGCTCCTTAGATAATATAGTTAAGCTTTCAGATATGAGGAATTTGAGATGAGTAAAAGATGTGAAACCTGTCATCACAAGTTTTTTATCATATGCAGTACCTCTCTCACTATGATTCTATTGTATCTTGTGGCAAGTTTTCATTGATATCCCCAATATTGATGCACTTGAATTGCCCATATTTAAGGGACAACTGTTTCAGAAAGAGGCCCATCCTACGATAGATGGAGGTGGTCAAGGCCAGATGTTACGACATATACCTTGTTAGTTCGAGGACTAGCAACATCACTGAGGGTTTCAGATGCCCTTAAAATCATCGCCACTGTTTGTCGAGTGGGCATTTCTCCTAGTGAAGAGGTTATTAATTTCTTCATCACACCAACTTGCTTTTGTATTACTCTGCTCTAAGTATCTCAATGTGTTAGAGTTGTACATTTTGGACATGATAGACAGTTGATCATCTCTCTCTATGAGCATGCAATGCCAGTATGAAGGATTTACTGTGGTAGATTAAATGTAATTTGAATCAGTAATGTCTTTACTTTCAGACCTTATAAACCACTTTGGAATATGGGATGAGCAAAAATGCAAGGAATGGACTATGTATTTATAAGTTTATTCATAGGTAAAACATGCTATACAAGAATAGCATGGATCACGTAACTTTTGGCTCTACCCTATACAGTATAACTATACGAATCATCAATTTATCTTGTTAGCTTTGTTTACTTAGTCAAGGTATGAGTTTTGAATCTATAATTTGTGTCTAAGTTGCTCCGACATGGGTGCGGGTGTCCGACATGGGTGCGGATCTAGAGGTTAGATCCTTCGTGACGTAAATTCTAAGATTCAGGGATACGGATCCTAGTACGGATACGGGTGCGAGGATCCGACTAAAAATAATTCAAAAAATATAAAAATATATCTAAATTATGAGAAATTTTGTGGAATACTTATATATAGCTTGTAAAATATGGATTTCTTTTTTATTCTCAAGTTGTAGATAAGTAAAGGATTGATTTCCTAGATAAGGTATGCTATTTTCTTCAAATTTATCCTAGTGTTGGTTCTGATTTCAGGAATCAATTTGTATCTCGTCTCAAATTTTTCCGTCCGTCGCGGTCAAAGTACCCAAAATTGTTTGACCAGATCCGACGGATCCCATACCCATACCCATACTAGTGTCGTGTCGATACGGGTACGTCACCTAAACTGCCATGTCGGAGCAACTTAGATTTGTGTTACTTTATTTGTTGTTGTGGTATATTAACAGCAAACTAGCGCATATCTTCCCTGAAAAAAATGATAGGACAACTGGTTGTACAATAGTCAATTAAAAGAGTTGATCTGAAGTCTTATATGTTTAGCTCATTCTTATATTTTCAGCCACTTGTCTTTCAAAGTGCAATCTTTTTTTATCCTTTATGTTCTGCGGTGTGATGCCAATGCAGTCAGAGTAAATTCAAGCCCATTTATATTAATAAAAGTTTCCACTGGAAATCCTAGCACGTAATATCTCAAATATAGGATATATTCCAAAGAGCTTTTGTGACCGATTTTTGTCTGAAAATTTGGACATTCTTCTCCCAATAGGGAAAAGAAACTTGCTGTCATCTCACAGATATTACTCAGAATCTGGTATTGGTAACTTTGTCATTGTCATTCATATATCGAAAAGTGCGAATGTATAAGAAGACTCATGAAAAATCTTTTTAGAATTAATTTGAGTCTGGGTTCTTCTTACTCAGCCTTTATTGTTATTTGATTATTCATAAAGTAATATGCAACTTTGGTGTCTGGCAGGTTCTCTTCGGCAACATTGTGCGTTGTCCAAGTTGCATGATTGCTGTTACTGTTGCTCAGCCACAAGATGGTATCCAGGTATGCGCAAAACTACTTAAGATTGTGTCAGTCTTTTTACGATAAAATGTTGTTAGCGGTAATAAGAGCTGCTTGGGTCCAACCAGCCAGTTCCACAGAGGATCGAGTTGGCTTGCTGGCTGTATTTATTTACCCGTTTGTGGCCAAGATAAAAAAAATATGATGTCTTGAGCAGTGTTAGCAAAGGTGAAAAGTGCAGAAAAGCTCTAAGGTTTGTTGGGGCTTTAAGCGCAAATAAAACGTGGGCTTTAATGAAGAAATGCGCAAATAGAGAAACATTACAAATATGTATGTGTAGTCCAAAAATAATATCTATTAGCATAGATACCAAATATATGGACAAAGAAATTTGAAGAGAAGTTACAATAAAGTGGAATATCAATTGTTTAATGTCGCTTTTTAAGGATTACGCTTAGTAGCAAGGAAAAGTATGCCTTAGAGCCTTAATGACAAAAGCGGTCGATAAGCGAGGCAAAGCGCACAACATGTTTTGAGCCTCACTTAGGGCTTAAGTGCGTTTTAACCGCCCCTTTGATAACACTGGTCTTGAGGTGGCTTAAGAAAAAGCAATTTAAGTAGTCTGTGTTTTATTGTGATGATGAATAGTTTGTCATTGTTATTGAGAACAGATGCTCCTCTCACATGCAATATATACTAGGCATTGCTCATCAACCCGGTCAACTACTGTGGATTATGTATAAAGAAAGACATTCCATCAGTCTTATGGAATATAAACCACCTTAACATAATCATTACGATAGCCAAACTTCAATTTGCTCCTTGTACTTTAACTTCAATGTGCTTCTTGTACTTTATTTCTACTACATGACGTAAGAAACCCACTTCTGCAGGTTGTATCCTGTTCAAAATGCCGCTACCAGTATGAGCTCGTTTCGGGAAACATAATTAGTATAGAGTCCGAAGAAATTAGGTTGGTTTTCTTTAGCTACTGTCTGATCCAGTTGTCTTTTGATTGAAGTGGTTGTACTTTGTTAATCCTCGAAAGGAGTCTCTGTAGCATTTATTTCAGACAACTTACAAATAAATCACCCAAAAAAAAAAAAAATCAAGCAATACTCAGACAACTGTCATGATTGTTTTTACACTCTTTTTTTTTTTCAATCAAGATCAGATGCTAATTTTTTGTTTTTCAATGCATCGGTCAAACATATTATTACTACTTTTCTCTGTTCCAATGTTTGTCATGAGAAGTCTGTTAGTGTAAGGTGTTGATCCTGGGACATTCACTTTTTCTAAGGTTCTCCTCCTGCCGAACGCAGCGTGGAAATTCCTGCATGGAGAAGGGGACTAAGATTCCTGCCAATGAAGCAAAACATTCCAGCTGCTGTTCATTCTATTGTGGTACATTTCTTTTAAAAGCTTGTATATCAGTAGTATTTTCTAGTTTTCCACCTTCACCTGGATCTTTTCTACTTTTTTCCTGTAGTGGAGTCTTGCTCCTATTATTTTGGGACAATCGCTGCCGACCAATATTTTCATATTTTTTAGAAGAGGCTTCTTCAAATCAATTCTAGCACTTTTTGTAGGTGGAGACCCCATCAGGAATGGCACGAACACACAGATTTGCTACTGAAACAGTTGACCTTCCTGCACAACAAGGTGAGAGAGTGACCATTGCTGTAGCAGCACCAGCAAATGTTTACCGAGAGGTGGGTCCGCTAAAGTTTAATCCTAAACCTCCAAACGTCTACCCAGGAGAACCTTTGTGCTTGACTAACCATAGAGATGGCCGTGAATCACCCTTACTAAGAGCACCCATAAAAGATAGAGGCCCATCTTTATTGAACCCTTCTATCCTCGTTCCTCTCCTTGCTGTATTTGCCACTGGAGATGCTGCCTCTGGAATGATAGATCCCAACTTGCCTCAGATGATAACGGTCGCTGCAGTTTCCTCGATCACTCTTGGGGCCACGTTAAACAGCCTGGTTTTCCCCCTATTCAGCAAGGTATGCTCCTTTTTGTTTTCCCTTTTAACTTCATTGTTGAAGGATGATGTCCAAAATCTGTATTCACAAGCTTATTTAAGATTTCGACAAACATACTCCTGGGGTTCCCCAACCCACACGCAAAGGAAAAAGGAGACAGCAGAAACTTATTTTTCTCTACTTGTTGGTGATAGCTTCCTCAGAGATTAGTTGATACCATTGCAATCAGGCAGCAACTCTTATCTCAGTATGATGTGCTCCAATCACGGATAAAGGAGTTGAAAGGATCTGCTGAGAATGAGGTATACTACTCCAGTGCAACTTTGTTAAATCACTTGTTCTCTGGTAGCATTAACGTCCAACAAGCTCTCAATGAAGTCCTTGCAGGTGCCTGAAAAGATAAAAGGCAGCTGAAATAAAAAAGAAAGAATAAGAACTGCGATATGTTTGCTTAAGTTGCCTTGTCTCACGCCTGCATACTTGGGTTGACAGCCAAATGCTTTCTTATTTCCTTTGTCCATTGATGACTAGAACTTTCCAAATAGTAACTAGGGACTAGGGCTAATCTACTTGAAAAGTCATTTTGGCTAAATCTACAAAGAAAAAACTGTGCACCCACTGCCACAAAGGAATAGCTGGTGCAGTGTAGAAGATTCTTAGTGTCAATTCATAAAGAAATTTTGTCAGTTCAAATGGTTTCAACTACATTCCATTTCTTTAAAGATTTGTTTCCTGAAAGATGATTCCTCCGTCTCTGGCCCTTGGCATAGATTAGACACTTAAATGAAGATAGTAATGAATAACACTTACATGGTTCGAGTTCAACAGCTGTTTTGATGGGACGAAAGCATTTCTATTATTGATGCTCCTGTGTTCTTTTAAAAATTGTTTAAAGCCTTTCGATTTTATACTTGCATTTTAAATGCTAGTTCAAAAGTAGGCAAACAAGTTCTATAGTGATTACCTCAAGGGAATTTTTCTAAATGCTTTTCTAGGCAAAAGCAATTGCTTAAAGATTTCCACTCGTTAGTTGGATATTCCTCATTGTCATAACCTCATTCCTTTGTATCTCTCTTACACATAAAAAACCTAGTCTTGTTCTCGTGAATGAATTACCTTGTTCTCTGCTATTGTTCCATTGCCCTGGCAACGATTGTCGAGAGAACTTTGTGACCTGCATCTGCCTCTGGTTATACATATATGGTTCTATTTCTTTTGTAGAAAATTTTAAATGGCAGTTAGCTTTGTACTTAAAACAGAATTTGTAGCTGTTTTAGAAAAAGTAGGAAGCAGCATAATGTTACCATTGAATTGTGCGAATACGGTTGATATTTTTATTCTTGAAGTCCTCTCATTTTTCTGTCAAAATTCTCATGCACCAGAATTCATGCTTGTGGAACATATGCATGTCATTAAATATTATTTTGTCTCACTCATTAATTACTATTGAGTTCGCTATCATCTTCCATTGAGTATAAAACATGGTCTGCATAAAAAGGCAGTATTTATTTTTTGTATGAGTTCATCTTTAAACAAGTTCAATGACATAGATTTGCATCATTAGTTGATTTCTAGAAGTACTCCGGGATCAATCCCTCATATGATTTATTGCCTTGGTCATGTGTTTTGAAGTGAAGTTTGTTTACGCATTTTGTAGGTGTGGATTTTGGCTCGCATGTGCCAACTGGAAAACAAAATCTATGCTGTTGGAGAACCTTCTTATCGGTAAAGCCTCTTAAATCTCTTATGCCTTTTCTGTTTTTATTATTAACTTATGTTTAGACTAAAATATTGTCGGAAATATCCTCTCTACCTTCACAAGGTAGGGGTTAAGATTTGCGTACCCACTATCCTCCCAGACCCCACTTGTGGGAGATCATACTGAGTTTGTTGTTGTTGTATAGACTAAAATGTGTATGCTTCTTTGTCACTCATTACAAGGATTTCTCTATGATTTAAGGGCCCGGAAAAGTAGGGTGAAAAGGGTGCGTGAAAGCTTGGAAAGCTCCCTAAGGAGAAGGATCGAGCTGATTGAAAGCTATGCAAGAGTGAGTTATCTTTCCAGAAATGCTCAGTTGGATCGGTGAAACTCAAATACCATTTAACATGAGTTCCGGATTGAATAACATGCCTTGTGTATTGCAGATTTCGTCCATCATAGAAATTGAAGTAGAGATGGATTCAGATGTTCTTGCTGCTGAAGCAGCAGGCAATGCGGTAAGGATCATTTTGCTAGAATTTCAGCATTCCTTATTATCTTAATCACATGTGAAGACTATGACGAGGTAGTTATACATACGATTCTTTTTCTCTGGTTATCACTGTTTGAGATGGGAAATGGAACAAAGAATATAATCACCAGCCAAAATGTAGTCGCTATTAGTGGTGGGATCTATTCTTACCTAGCTTTCGTAGTTCAAGCATTGCTCTGTGAAGGTGCAATTTTAGCATTCTACTGGACCTGTTTCATCTTCTTTACTTTATGCAGGAAAATATTGCTGAACAAATACAACAAATAATGGAGCTTGAGAATCTTGAGGAAGTACGTATTGTTTACTTTGAAGTACTGTGTTTATTATAATTGCCAGTGTAATGCTGTAGGTTATGTTTAAACACCATCTAGTCTTGGCATTGATACTGTAATTCGTCCATTATTGCAGAAATGGAAAATCCAAGCAGAGGCAAACGATGAGGCCGAAAGGCTTCTCAGTTCTGAACCCATAACTACAGAAACGGTTTCAGAAAGATGATAACTACTGTGCATAATTGTACCAAGAGTAAATATCCAACCTTAGTGGTTCATTTCATTGTATTTGGCAATTTGTTAGGGACGTATGCTGGATCAAACAGATGTTCATTTCTGGGTTTCATACGTTATCATTACCAGAGGCTTTCATAAGTTTCACGAGAAGCTAGCCAGAGATTCTGAAATTTTCAATTAGGAATGGTCGTAAAGGGAAGAGAACTTGCATCACAAGGGATTCTCAGAACTCAGAAGTGATCCATACTTTACGTCTCATTTATCTTTCTTTTGTTGATCTGTAAAGATATTGTTTATTGGGGAAAAAACAGAAGATGCATCATGTAGACTCTTTGGCGATTATTTGTGTAATTCTTGAACTTCTCTTGCAAATAATCTTTTGAAGTTGGTACTTGTTTAGTTTATCCAAGCAAAATTCTTAGAAAAATGTTTACAAGTTCAAAAAATTTGAAGTTGTGATATATATGTATATTTCAAGTGAAGTTGGTTCAAATCCGCGACTTCTTCCTACAAACCTTCACCTTTCACCGATCTTTCTTTAAAAATATTTATTGCAACGTAATTATGATTTTTCTTTAAATTTTTTCATGGTTCTCTCTTTTAACGTATTATATCAGTAAAAATGGTATGGGCTAGCTAGTTTCCGGACTGGTCATTGAAAAATAGCCAGCGTTTGTAAAGTCATTGAAAATAGCCATTATTTTGCTGTAACACGTAAAGTTCCAGCATAATATATTGGAGATTGGTGCACCTGTGTATGAACTTCCAACATATTATGCTAAAATTCCAACACGCAGAAAGTTCCAGCATAATATACTAGAGATTGAAGCATTTGTGTATGAACTTCCAGCATATTATGCTGGACCGGTATATTATATTGGAACTCTAGTATATTATGTTGGAAATCCAGCATATTATAATGGAGTTCCAATATACTTATGCTGGAACTCCAGTATAATATACTGAAGTTCCAATATATATACTGGAATTCAAGTATATTATGCTGGAGTATATTCCGATTTTGAACAGAGTTTTGGTTCAGATTTATCTTTACATGAAAAGCGGCTAAATTTCGATTACTTTTGAAACTGTGGCTATTTTTTAATGACCACTTGTAAATCTGGCTATTTTTAAATTTCTCCCGTTTGTAAAAATAGCACGGGCTAGCCAGTTTTCGGACTAGTCATTAAAATATAGCCAGTGTCTGCAAAGTCATTAAAAAATAGCAACTATTTTGCTGCAACACCGAAAGTTCCAGCATAATATACTGGAGATTAGTGCACCTGTGTATGAACTTCCAGCATATTATGATGAAACTCCAATACGCAGAAAGTTCCAGCATAATATACTGGAGATTGAAGTACTTGTGTGTGAACTTCCAGCATATTATGCTAGACCGATATATTATACTAGAACTCCAGTATATATATGTTGGAAGTCCAGTATATTATATTGGAGTTCCAGCATACTTATGCTTCCAGTATATTATACTGGAATTCTAGTATTTTATATTGGAGTATATTACGAATTTTGAACATTGTTTTCGTTCAGATTTATCTTTACATGAAAAGTGGCTAAATATAAATTACTTTTGAAAATGTGGCTATTTTTGAATAACCACTTGTAAATCTAGCTATTTTTGAATTTCTCCCTTCATAAAAATAGCACGGGCTAGCCAGTTTTCAAATTAGTCATTCAAAAATAGCTAGCGTTTGTAAAGTCATTTAAAAATAGCCACTATTTTGCTGGAACACGGAAAGTTCCAGCATAATACACTGGAGATCGGTGCACCTGTGTATGAACTTCCAGCATATTATGCTCGAACTCCAACACGCGGAAAGTTCCAGCATAATATACTCTCTAGATTGCAGCACCTGTATATGAACTTCCAGCATATTATGCTGGTCAGGAATATTATATTGGAACTCCAGTATATTATGCTGGAAGTCCAGTATATTATACTAGAACTCCAGTATATTATGCTAGAGTATTTTTTGCATTTTGAACAATGTTTTTGTTCAAATTTATCTTCACATGAAAAGTGGCTAAATTTGGGTTACTTTTGAAATTGTGGCTATTTTTTAATGACCACCTGTAAACTCTTGCTATTTTTGAAAGTCTCCCTTCATAAAAATAGCACGGGCTAACCAGTTTTCGGACTGGTCATTCAGAAATAGCCAGCGTTGCAACGTCATTGAAAACTAGCCACTATTTTGCTACAACACGAAAAGTTCCAGCATAATATACTGGAGACCGGTGCACATGTGTATGAACTTCCAGCTTATTATGCTGGAATTCCAACACGCGAAAAGTTCCAGATATATAGCTAAACCGTCTAACTCCTCGGCAACGGAGCCAAAAATTAATCGGGTCCGAGCCTACGCTACTATTAAGTAGAGAGGATGGTCGATGCAGTTTTAATCCAACTAGGTCGGGATCGAATCCACAGGGAGTTAATAATTGAAATTAGATTTATATCTAAGCTAAATGCGGGCTTTGAATCTAATTACACTTCCACAAGTTTTTGGTTTGTTTTCTACTTCTACTTCTATTCTATAACATGTAATATTTGAAACTAAGTACAATATTTTTGTTGTTGATTTTCAAGGGTTTAAAGGGACTAGGGTAGTGACTTCTACCTAGGTGGATCGTAATATAGCTATCACACCCGGGTACTCACTCTATACCTCTCGGTAGTTTGAGTGATTTTGCCCAATTTGGCTTTCTCAAGTCCAAATGGGTATTCATTCTATACAAATAATATTAGCTCAAGTCGGGTATTACCATCTCTATATTTAACCCTTTAATTGGGGCTATCAATTTCTTGAGTTCACCCCAATTTCTTGTTAGCCTAGTTTTCCTAGACTTAATCCCTCTTTCTCAAGTACAGACTAAGTCATAGAGGCATGAATCGGTGTTTGTAACCACTAATTCCATAGTTCTAGCAAGAACTAGGCTAAATACTACTAACCCATACACATTCAAGCCCTAAATTCAAGACCCATCAAATACCCAAACTAGGGTTGGGTCACAACCCTAGCTATGTGTTTAGCTACTCATGGAAATCACAGAAATTAAAGAAGAAATAAAAATAAAATTCATAATACTAGATTAAAAGATGAAAATCTAATGTTGAGAGATAATTCAAGTACAAAATTGCCCAAAATGGAATTTCCAGTTGTCTCACGTGCTCAGCAAAAACATAACTTAACCTAAAAAATTTAAAAATATCTATTTATAAAGCTGAAATTTCCGGACAAAAGTAACCCTGACTCTTGCTTTCGCGGCCGTGTAATTCTGACTGCGGTCCGCATTTTTAACTTCTGGATCTGGGTTGAGCATGGTTTCGTGGGCCGCATAATTTCCATTGCGGCCGCGTAGTGGACTTCCGCGGCTGCGTAATTCTGACGCGAACCTCACTTCCTTCTTTTGCTCAAGTTTTGAGCTCTCTGAACTTCATGCACCGCGGTCCGCATAATTTCCACTGTGGTCGCGGTAAGACCTTCACGATCGCACATTTCTGGCGTGGACCTCGCTTAACATTTGGCCTGAAAATGCACTTCTGATTCTTCATTTCACAGACCTCGAAATAGTGTTCGCGGCCGCGTTGATACTTTCGCGGCCGCACAATCTTGTCACGGTCCGCGTTTCTCATCTGTTGGCACAGTCTTGGTTTTTGTTCCAGTTTTGACTCCTTTATGAGTTGAGTATGGCTCATTTTTCTCATTTTGAAAAATCCTCGCAAGCAAGCATATTAAGTTAGTTTCCGGGAATACCTTCCCGCATTTTTGGCCCAAAACACAAGTAAAAGAGAGCAAATAATAGGCTAAAATCCCCACTTATCAACTCCCCCAAATTTAAGCTTTTGCTTGTCCTCGACAAATAAGGTAATTCCCGCCTCCACTAAAACAAAACAGAAGGATATTTCAGCTGCCCTAATGTGAATCAATCACGCATCAATTGGGACTAACAATTACCCTTGACGCAAATGAATTGTCAACAACACAAAACCTTTTTAGTACCATAGTTCTAATGCGACACTAGAGCATCAAGAGTTGACTTAATTCATCAAGGAAGCTCGCTCTATTACGTAGATCATTGTGGAACCCAAACTTTTCCTCCTCTACTATCCACAAGCAAATCTCACTTTAGATTGTAGCACTCAAAACAAGGATTATGAAGAAGTACGCTCATCTCTCTCAAGGGAATGTCACAAGTCCGGTTCTAAGTGCCATAAGCTTGCCCTTATGTAAATCACCACTAATCTAAGCTCACTCAACTCGAAATCATATAGGGCTTTTGCGGGAATGTAATGAAGGCTTTTGGATCAAGATAGGACTTATTGGCATATGATGGTTTCATCTTTCCTTAAGGACTCCATTTTCTCATTTCGGCTCATACTTTCTTGACTCTTTGAGTCATTTTCTTCTTTGTTAGAGGGACTAGAGAGACACATTGTCGCTCTTTCTTGCTCATGACGATCATTTTTCTCCTTTTCTAATCGTTCCATGCCTTTCATCATTGCTTTCTTTGAATCCATTCACTATTCTATCTTATTCACTTTCTTTTTGACATATTTCTTTTTGGCTTTTCTTTCTATTCTTTTCCCGTCCCTTTTCTTCATTTACCGCTTTCACATTTCTCGTCTCTCCCCTAAACTTATGCTTTTGCTACTTGTCTATCAAGAATGCCAAGGAAAGATCGGGTGCCAAGAGAGGGTCATCATAGAATGGATAAAGGCTTGTAACGCGGTTATTGAAAGAAAAAGGGCTTCGGCTCAAAGGGGTTGACTAGGGATATCATATTGGTAGGCTATGAAAGCCTTCAAGTTCCAAATTGGATCAAGGAGAGCCTATAGTCATTTCTCAAGTCGAGCTACACTTAGAATTTCACCTAGACAAGCATTCAGGGCAAGTTCTAGACTTGTTGGCACGAAACTTGGACTTGCAATTCTATACCTCACCTCACAAGTTGTTGGATTGTTAAAGAGAACAGATTCGAGGTCCTACAATAACCCTAGCTAAGATTGAGCATAACAAATGGATCCAAGAAGCCACTTGATGATTATTTTAGTCAACACAAGAGTCTAAAGGCCACGGCTAGAGCTATTCTTTTCCAATCAACTTGTTTCTAACCATAAGGTCGAAGGTAGATGTGTTAGGCCCAAGTGAAGCCTGCCTGAGACACTTTTATTCATTACTACTATTTACACCAAAACATAAAGAAAACAGACTCAATCCCTTAAGAAGGTTGTCACGCTATCCATCGTTGGGAAGAGCCCCCCGGTTCACACAACATACACATTTGGAAAGAACAGTGGCATTAAGAAAACAAAAGGCTTATTTTCAACATGAAAGTTAAAAAAAGAAAAAGAAAAAAGAAACTAACCAATAAACAAGAAGCACTAAAGGAAATAAGAAGCTATGCTAATAAGGGAAAATAACGAACGAAGTTATGAAGTAAACTACAGAAATTAAACTGAATATATGCATCAAATCGTAAAAATATATACATATCAAATGTGGAAAATGACGAATATATACATACCAAAAGTAAAAATAACGAATATATACATACCAAAAGTGAAAATAAAGATAAGTAAAGATAAAGTAAAATATCGTACTGGTTATTAAATCATACCAAAAGTAAAAATAACGAATATATACATACCAATGTCATCAAATCATCACCAAATCAAAATGACCCCCCCAAATAAAAGATAGCATTGTCCTCAATGCTAATATCAAAATAAGATCAGGGAAAGTATTAGAGAGTAAAGAAAACTCCCTATATAGTCTTTGTCTGCATCGGGCCAGGCACATAAGTGGGGTCCTCGGACTGTAAAGGATCATCAGCTCCCTCCGGGTCCACTAACTGGATCTCCAAATCCTCTGACTGGGGAACCACGGGGTTGCGGAGCATCTGGATCATCTCCTGAGCAATATGTGTAGTGGCAGCCGGCTCCTCAGACTGGCCAGCTGCTGGTGCCTCATGCTCTACTTCATGTGCTATTGGGGCTTGCTCCTCCATGAGCAAGTCCAGTGGGATGTCTCCAGCAGATGCAAACTTCTCTACCTCCTTCTTTAGCAATTCCACTGACTTCTTTGAGGCTTGAGTCTTCTTCATCTTCTTCACTTGCTTGCCTAGATCGTTGCTAACCTTTCCATGAGTATCCAAAATCTCCAGGATCTTCTTCTGGTTGGCCGGAAGCTTCTTCTGGTTATCCAGAAGCTCCTTCAATGAATCCTCCACTGATGGAGGTACCTGAAGCTGTGTTGGGGCTGACTGTGCTGCTACTATACTGGATAAGACAAGCAACTTTGATGTAGCTACCTGCATCCAGTTGTTGATGCTGGATAATGTCTGAGAAACCCGTAGTGCAGTCTGAGGGTAAGTGGAAGATGAGGGCACAGATAATGGTACAGTGATGGATGCCCCGAGTGAAGGAGGAGGCATGGCGGCTGACTATCCCCCTTGCTGTAGAAGGCTCTGACCCGGTGGCCACTACCCTTGGCTCTTCAGACTGGCCAGTGATGGTAGCGGCTTTACCCTTTGCTTTAGGGTTGTCCGGTCCTTGGAGTCTAAACCATGAGAAAGCATTTTTAGGCTTCACCTTTGTGTCATTGTGCTTCTTCTCGACCCCTTGGTCCTCGAGATACATAGTGATGAAGTTGGGGTAGGGATATGATCTTTCTTCTTTTCCAACTGCCTTGGAGATGTGGTAGGACATGAGGTTCCCCACATTGATTGGATACCCCACCATGATGGAAGCTATCAAGATCGCTCAGGAAAGTGGGAGGAAATTATCATGCTGGCACGGGTCCAGCCGGCTGCACATAAATGTGGACCACCCTTTGGCTTCAAAGCTGAGGGTGTTTCTAGCTATTGGGACTCCAGCTGTGAGCCATGCCGGTGTCGTCCCTGAAATGGCTAATATCTCTGCTAGCCATGGACGGGATGCTTCATCTAGGGCCAGCTTCTCCAAGTATTGCACGGCTTCGACATTCGCAAAATCGGCATAGTTGTTCAAAGTGTGGCCATCAAACCGGATCTTCAAGTTTCGGACCTTTGTCACAGTGGTGCCCTTTTTGATGTGGGCAACATTTGCGTAGAACTCTTTGACAAGGTACTCATTTGCATCCACCACTTTGCTGGTGAAGTACTTCCACCTATTCTCTCCTCAAACTATTTTTTGACATTTGGATTGTGGGGAAGGTGGTCTCTCTCTATGAACTGTCGCTCAAGGGTGAGCGACCTTTGGGGCCACCATTCCCGGAATTTCACATATGCTTTCTTGCTCATGAATCTATCAGCCCACACCTCAGGCTTTCTTGACCTGGCCAACCCCCCACATTGGTATCACCTCCTCTCCCATCATGCGAGACCTCGTCATCATCATCAACATTAATAGGGGCAGCTGTTGAGGCCGATGTTGTAGCAGGTAGGGAAGGTGGTGCCGAAGCCTCACTACCTCCCTCTGAGCCATCAGACGACCCAAAAGAGGAGGTAGGCTCGTCAACTAAATGAAGTCTCCCTAGGAATTATGTGGGGATATGTGTTGGCACGAAGTCTCCTTCAAGAGAGTCTCGGGATAGGACATACTCACTGGTGTCAAAATGGTCCGCGACTTTATCCGCAGCTTTAATTGAGGCTCTTAATTTGCTGATAGACTTTTGCACTGCTAGAGGTAGCTTACTCTTGCCTTTACCCCTGTGTCGGCAAGGTTCTGCCCTCCCTTTTGAACGTATCACCTCTACCTTGGGAACGTACCATTGTCTACAACATACAAGTAGTGAAATATAGTTAGAATAGGGCTTCAAGCATGTGTTAAAACAGTACAGATGAAAGGCAAACACTGCTTCTCAAAATAGGGCACTGCGGACCGTGTAAAAGTGAGCGCGCCCACGAAATGCCTAAAGCGAACCGCGTAAAAGTAAACACGGTCATGAAGGCAATGATAAACTCTCTGAAGTTTCAAAGCGCGAACCGCAAAAACTTGGACGCAGCTGCGAAGGACCACCCGCCGACCGCAGAAAAGTGATCGCGGCCGTGAAAGCTAAATGCTTTGAAATTAATGTCTCGTAGACCGCATATTTTTAGATGCGGCCGCATACCCTGTCGCGGACTGCGGAAAATTGACCGCAGCCGCGAAATTCAAACGAAACCGACACTGAAAAACACTGATAACTAGGGTTTTCACTAATTGTGCAAAAAATATAGCAATTAACCATGCAAAGTTATTAACCCCAGCCCCCATTAGGCATACAATCACTACCACATGTATTTTAAGCAACAATTAAGCATTAATTTGACATTACGACATGCATTTATCCCTAACTAAAAAGGAAAATTAAAACCAAGAGAAAAGAAAATAAAAAAATAAAATAAAATCATTGAAATGAATCATACAAGTTTCTAAAAGTAGCAAGAAATCACACTTGATGAATGAGATTGAAAGCAAGAGGAGTGCATTGTGTTTTAGGCGTGTGTGAGAATTCAGGGTCTGTAAACTGTAAATGGAATGAAAAAGTTCTATTTATACTTTTACCCTAGTGACCGACCAACTTACCTGAGTGCGGCCGCAAAATTTTGTCACGGTCCGCACTCGTTACCTTTTTGTGGAACTACTTCAGTCACATGGGCGCGGAAATGGTCGCGGCCGCATAATAATCGCGGTCTGTGAAAATTTGAATGCGGCTGCGAACTGTGAAGGATTTTGGATAGGCCAACTTCAGAGAGTTGGCATTTTGCTTATTTCAACTACGCGACCGCGCACAGAATTGTGCGGCCGAGAATTGTTCACCGCGGTCAGTGAAATTTTGGGCTGTCCGCGAAGTTCACCACTTAGCCAGTTTTTCCTTGTCAATTTCCTGCACTGCAACCAATTCCTACATACACTTCACAATCAATTAGTCCAAAACAATGCCTAGTCTAATAAGAAAATCAAAAGAAAGAAAAAACACATGGGTTGCCTCCTAAGAAGCGTCTGATTTAACGTCGTGGACGACGCATGTTACCATCATTCACTTGAAATGGATCAATGCCACAACGTGGCCATCATCAACCTTACCAAGGTAGTGCTTCACTCGGTGCCCATTGACTAAAGATCTCTCCGTTCTTGTTTTTCAAATCTAGAGACCAAAAGGAGTTACATGCACCACTTCAAAGGGACTGCTCCATTTTGACTTTCGCTTTCCTGGAAACATCCGTAACCGATAGTTGAATAAGAGAACAAGGTCACCTTCTTTGAATTCTTTGTTCCGGATATACTTATCATGTAGGTACTTCATCTTGTCCTTATACAAGGACAAACTGGAGTAAGCATGGAACCGGAACTAATCAAGTTCATTCAATTCCTCCACCCGAAGATTCACAGCTACATCCCACTCTAGGGTCAACTTCTTCAATGCTTACATGGATTTATGCTCTAATTCCACCGGGAGGTGACATGCTTTCCCAAATACCAACCGATACAGAGATATACCAATTTGAGTCTTGTAAGCTGTTCTATAGGCCCATAAAGCATCGTCAAGTTTCCTTGACCAATCAGTCTGGTTTGCATTTACAATATTGGATAGAATACTCTTGATCTCCCTATTGGAGACCTCAACCTGTCCACTTGCCTGGGGGTGATAGGGGGTTGACACCTTGTGTGTGACACCATACTTGGAGAGTAAAGTGTCAAAGGCTTTGTTTCAAAAATGAGAACCCCCATCACTAATGATGGCCCTTGGGGTGCCGAACCTTGTGAATATGATTTTCTTCAAGAAAGCCACCACACTCCGTGCTTCATTGTTAGGCAAATCCAAAGCTTCAACCCGTTTGGAAACATAATCTACAGCAACAAAAATATAGGTGTTCCCACACGAACTCATAAATGGACCTATAAAGTCGATGCCCCATACATCAAAAATATCAACCTCAAGGATGGTGGTGAGAGGCATCTCATTCTTCTTGGAAATCCCATCGGCTATTTGGAAATCATCACACCGCTTAACAAGCTCGCTAGCATTTTTGTACAAGGTAGGCCAATAGAATCCATAGCTTAGACCTTTGTAGCAGTTCTCGCCCCCACCATGGTGAACACCACAGGGTGAGGAGTGACAAGCTTCAAGAATACCCAATTGCTTTTCTTCTAGAAAACATCTCCGGATAACACCATCAGTGCAAATTTTGAAAAGATATGGCTCGTCCCAATAATAATCCAAGCAGTCCCGTTTGAGCTTCTTCCTTTGGTTTGAAGAGAACTCATTCGGGACAATTCCGCTCACAAGATAGTTAGCCACATCGTCAAACCAAGGCATCCCGGTCAAACACATGGAAAGGAGTTGTCCATCCGAAAATGAATCATTAATTTCAAGGCCATCATAGGGCCTCCCCTCCTCTTCCAAACAGGACAAATGGTCCGCCGCTTGATTCTCACTCCCTTTTAGGTCTATGATTTTAAGATCAAAATCTTGTAGAAGAAGTAGCCACCTCATCAATCTAGCCTTTGAGTCCTTCTTACTCATCAAATAACAAAGCGCCGCATGATCGGTGTGAACAATCACTTTGGTACCCATGAGGTATGGGCGGAACTTTTCCATAGCAAAAATAATGGCTAAGAATTCTTTCTCGGTCACCGTATAGTTGAATTGGGCGTCGTTCATGCTCTTACTATCATAGTAGACCGGATGGAATATCTTGTTGATTCTTTGCCCCAATACCGCTCCTACCGCCACATTGCTAGCATCACACATGAGCTCAAATGGTAAGCTCCAATTTGGTGCGGTAATGATGGGAAAGGTAGTCAACCTATCTTGAGTAGCTGAAATGCTTTCATACAATCATCATCGAACACAAATTTTGCATCTTTTTCCAACAACTTGCACAAGGGGTTCACTACCTTTGAGAAATCCTTGATGAACTGACGGTAAAACCCCGCATGACCTAGAAAGCTCCTCACTCCCTTGACGGAAGTAGGAGGAGGGAGTTTTGGTATCACTTTAATTTTTGCTTTATCCACTTCAATACCATTCTTGGAGATCTTATGGCCGAGGACAATGCCCTCCTCAACCATAAAGTGGCACTTCTTCCAATTAAGCACCAAGTTGGTCTCTTCACAACATGCCAAGACTTTATCAAGATTATCCAAACACTCATCAAAAGAATCCCTCACAACAGAGAAATCATCCATGAAAACCTCGAGGAAGTCCTCCACCATATCCGTGAATATTGCCATCATAAACCGCTAAAAAGTAGCCGGTGCATTACATAAACCAAACGACATCCTTGAGAATGCAAATGTGCCATACGGACAAGTGAAGGTGGTCTTCTCTTGGTCTTTAGGTGCAATAAGAATTTGCTTATACCCGGAATACCCATCCAAGAAGCAATAATAAGCACGTCCGGCTAACCTATCCAACATTTGATCAAGAAATGGAAGCGGAAAATGATCTTTCCGAGTCACTTTGTTGAGCTTCCTATAATCCATGCATACCCTCCAACCGGTGACAGTTCTTGTGGGGATCAACTCATTGTTGTCATTTGTAATCACAGTCAGGCCCCCCTTCTTTGGGACACATTGTATCGGTGAAGTCCATGAACTATCAGAAATGGGGTAGACAACCCCAGCATCCAACCATTTGATGACCTCTTTCTTGACGACCTCTTGCATGGAGTCATTAAACCTTATTTGATGTTCAATATCTAGGGATTTTGACGCATTTTATACTCCTTCCTGCCTATGCTTTGATTAGAAATTCATACAAAATAGTCCCAAAAAGGCTCACAAGTTGTACTTGATTTGCAGGTTTGATCATCAAAGTGACAAGATGTCAAAGATCAGCTCAAAAGGAGTGAAACTTGCACAAGTGCCAAAGACAAGACAAGCTCAGGCAAAACAGGCCTAGTGTGGCCGCACACCACTTTGTGCGGTCCGCACTAGGAGATTCAGAGAGGTGATTTTCAGGCCAAGAAGTAGTGCGGCCGCACTACCATTTAGTGCGGTCCGCACCAACGCGGCCGCAGTTCATTCTCTGCTGTCCGCAGTGAGGAGAATCAGAGAGTTGCCATTTTTAGAGTTTCAAGCCAACGCGGTCCGCAGTCCATTTTGTGCGGACCGCACTAGAAGCCTCCGCGGCCGCAGTCCATTCTCTGCGGTCCGCGATGCCAAGGTTCAGAGAGCTATTTTTCAAGGACAAAGCCCTAGTGCGGACCGCGGTCCATTTTGTGCGGTCCGTAATAGCCTCGTAGGGGCATTTTTGTCCAGATTTTTCAGCCTAGTATAAATAGCTTCTTCTTCCATTTTTAGGGGATCAGATATTGTAATTAAGCAACAGCACTCGTGGGTTCGAGATTCTTAGTTATTTTGGGCACTTTTAGCAACTTTTAATCATTGAATCTTTGTGTTTAACTTAGTGATTAATTAATATGAGTTTATTTTCATCTATTTCTTGCTTTTCTTCTTCAATTATGAGTAGCTAGACCCATAAGCTAGGGTTGTGGCTCAACCCTAGTGTGGGTAATTGATGGGTCTTGTAATTTAAGGCTAAATTGACTATGGGTGTTTGTTATTTAGGCCAATTTCATAGTTAATTTCTGAATTAGTGGTTGCAAACACTAGTTTGTGTTGAGTTGACTTGAGCTCTTCTTGAGAAAGAGAGCCTAAGTCTCCGAAATTGGTCCAACAATGAATTGGGGCGTACTCAAGAGATTGATAGCCCCAATTAAAGGGTTAAACCTCGAGAGAGTAATACCCGAATTGAACCCTAGTTGTTGTGCAAATTTGCATATCCAATTGGTCTTAAGAAAGCCAATTCGGGCAAAATCACTCGAACCACCGAGAGGTGTAGAGTGGGTAAAGTCGTGCAACGGTTGTAACATACTCCCCAAACATGTCAAATGTGCCTTAGATTCAAGTACCCATCAATTGACCACCTAGGCGGTAGTCACTACCCTAGTGCCTTTTAAACCTATTTGAACAACTCGTAGCATTATAACTCTTAGCATAATTTAGTTGCAATTACCATTTGTAGTTTGATAATAGTAGAAGTAAACAAAAACCACAAAAATGAATAGAAGTGTAATTAAGAATACATACACAATTCTACACTAGATAGATACTCGATTCCAAATTCTAGCTCTCTGTGGATTCGATCCCGATCCTAAATCGGGTAAAAGCTGCTCCAACCCTCTCTCGCTGCTTAAATAGTAGTGCGGAGTAGGCCGCAATCACTTTTTGGCGCCGTTGCCGGGGAGCTAACGGTTTTGGCTATCTATTTAGTTAGATTTGTGTTTTGTTCTTCTTTCCTTCTTGTTACTAATTTGTGTGTGTCAATACTTCAGGTACCAAAATGGCTTTAAATGCTAATGACCCGAAATGTGAATACGGGGGAGGAGGTAGATGACATTGGAGATGAAGAGGTGCCTATTATACCTCAAGGACAGCGTAGAGGCCGTCAGGCCAATGCAAATGACAATATTCCAGACCCTCCCCAGCCACCTCCAAGAGTGGCTCCTAGAGTTCTTCCCAACCAAGGCTATGCGAGTGCTATTGTTCCGCCCCGGATTTGGGCGGGCAATTTTCAAATAACAAACGTGATGCTGACATTGTTGGAGCAGCACGGGTACTTCACGGGTGCTTGATCGCTGCCGATTCAACACTACACTAAGGTAGGAAGAGCGGGTCGTAACAACTTTTACCCGAATAGTGTTTCGGGATCGAATATCTACAGGGAGCTAGTAGTGGAGTTGTAATGTCTGCTTAGTCTAGAATTGCGGTTGTGCTTCTAATATCACTTCAAACATCTTTGGTTTTGATTTTTATATCTACCTTTATAAAGCTAATGATTGAAACTAAATTATGCTACGGGACTATTGCTAAGTTGTAATTAATATAGAGAAAGGCACTAGGGTCGTGGCATTGCCTAGGTGGTTAACTAACGGGTAGATGCTACTAAGGATAGATTGACATATTTGGGGCTTATGCTATAACCGTTGCACAATTGTACCCACTCTCACACCTCTCGGTAGAGAGAGTGATTTTGCTCAATTGACTCTCTCGAGACCAATTGGGCAGGCCAATTAGACCAAGCAACTAGGGTTCAAGTAGGGTGATTACTCTCTCGAGATTTAACCCGTTAATTGGGACTACCATTTCTCATGGGTCCATCCCAATTCCTTGTTGGGTCAATTTTGGGGTCATAGACTCTCTTTCTCAAGAAGAGTTAGACCCACCAAGCTAGAATCAGTGTTTGCAACCACCAATCCTTAATTAAAACCTAAAATTAACCCAAATAGCAAACACCCAATATCAATCTAACCTTAGATGGCAACACCCATCAATTACCCACACTAGGGTTGAGCCACAACCCTAGCTAGTGAGTTTAGCTACTCATGCTAGATGCAAAAATTAAAGAAATAGATGAAGAATTAAATATATTAATTAATTGCTAGGAAGAAAATACAATATTGAAGAGCAAAAGTGCCAAAAATGGCTAAACTATTCGGTCTCACGAGCTCAGCAGCTTCAAAAAAAATAAAACTTAACCTAAAAATAGAAAAAGGTTCTATTTATACCGGGCTGGAAAAATTGGACAAAAATACCCCTGCGGGGTCAGCGCGGACTGCGTAAAAATGTAGCGCGGCCGCGGTGGAAGATAGCGCGACCGCACAAAAGTGGACGCGGGCCGCTTTGCTTGGAAGTGGTCAATTATTTGGCTCTCTGAATCTCTGCTCTGCGGACCGCGTAAAAGTGTAGCGCGGCCGCACAGCCTGACTGCGGACCGCGTGAAAACGTCCGCGGCCGCGCAGCCTTCCCTTCAACTCTGCCATTCTCTGAACCTCCTAGTGCAACCGCGTTCACAGTTGCGCGGTCCGCACTAGGGCCTCTTTTCCTCAACTTCCTTGGTCTTTGACACTTGAGCAGGTTTCACTCCTTTCTGAGCCGATATTTGACTTTCGTCGCTTTGTCGATCAAACCTGCAATCAAGTGCAACTTGTAAGAGTTTTGAGACCATTTTGTAGCAATTTTATAACAAAAGCGTAGGCAAGTATGGGCATAAAACACGTTACAATCCTAACTTATCAGTGCTCCCACTCAAAATGCCTACAAACATCTCAAGGGGTTCGTGGATACCTGTTGGGGGAGCAAGCAAACCAATGTGTCCGAGGATGCACTTCGATTGAGGCTTTTCCCTTTCTCACTTAGGGGGAAAACATTGGACTGGCTTGAGCGACTCCCCAACCATTCCATCACAACATGGGATGAGTTGGCGGATAAGTTCATTGCCAAATTCTTCTCACCAGGGCACATGGCAGCATTACGGGATGAGATCTTAGCCTTCAAGCAGGAGCCTACCATTGCATGAGATTTGGGAGCGATATAGAACTATGGTGAAGGAATGCCCCAACAATGATATGACAGAAGCAATGATACAACAAACCTTCTATTGGGGCATCAATACAACGAATCAATGCATAGTGAACCAATTGGCTGGGGGTAATTTCATGAAGCTGCCTTATAATGAAGCTTGTGAGATTCTTGATGAAATGGACGACACATCCTCCGCTTGGCAAAGTAGAGCCAACGTGCCTCAGGGTGACCCCACGGTCACTCATTTGCACAAAGAACTACATGACCATGGACATGCTACAGCAGAACTTACAACAACAATGAACCAATTAGCAAAGGCACAGTTACAACAAGTTCAAAATCCTCGCCAAGTGAATGCTATGGAGGGTGTGAACATGCTAGTGAACCAAAGAAGGCGAAGAGGTCAACAGAACCAAGGGAATTCGGATCAATTTGACAATGATGGTAATGGATTTCAAGATGATGGCTATGATGAGCAAAATGAGGAGGTTCAATATGTGAGTAATTACCAAGGCCAAAGAGGAAATTCTTCCAACCAACAACAACAATGGCGATCCCAGGGCAATTGGGATAACCAACAACAAGGCAACAATAATAGGAACAATTAACAACAAGGCAAAAATAATTGGAACAATCAACATCAAGGGAACAACCATTGGGGAAATCAAAATAACAACCCCAACAATCATGAAACTGGGGCAACAACAACAATTGGGGTGGAAACAACAACAACCAAGGTGGGTGCAACAATAACCAAGGAAATCAGGGGCAAGGCTTTCAAAGGCCCCCAATGTACCAACAACCGAGCAATCCACCTCCTTTTCCATCCCAGGGTCCTAGTTCATCCAACAATGAAATGGGTAAAATTGAAATGATGTTCGAACAAATGATGAAAAAGAATGCGGATTTCTATGCACATTTGGCTTCTCATAATACTTCAATTAGGAATTTGGAGGTTCAACTAGGTCAAATCTCTCAGTCCTTGAATACACGCCCTAAGGGTGCTCTACCAAGTGACGCGGTAGTGAACCCAAAGGGTGGGAACAATCATGTGATGGCGGTAACTACATGGAGTGGAAGAGGCGGTGATGTGAATGCCTCCAAACAAAAGCAAGTTTTGGGTGATGAAGTTGAGTTGCAAGAAGATGAAGTTCCTTTGGTAGTTGAGAATGTGGTTGATGAGAATGTGAATCAAGAAGTGAGGATTGATATTCAAGATGCCGAGGTGGAAACGTAAAATAACGTGAACCCGTCTAGGGAACACGTAATTGACATGCCGGAGCCGGTTGTGCCAAAACCCAAGGAACCCTTGCCTAGGCCCCCTCCACCTTATCCTCAAAGGCTAGCCAAGCAGAAGAATGAGAATCAGTTTAAAAGGTTCATTGACATGATGAAGAGCTTATCCATCAACGTGCCTTTGGTGGAGGCTTTGGAGAAAATGCCTGGCTATGATAAATTCATGAAAGATTTGGTTACAAAGAAAAGATCAATGGACTGTGAAACTATCAAGATGACCCACCAAGTTAGTGCTATAGTGCATTCAATGGCTCCGAAGTTGGAGGATTCCGGTGCTTTTACAATCCCTTGCACTATTGGGAGTGCAAACTTTGCTAAAGATTTGTGTGAGCTAAGGGCTAGTATCAATTTGATGCCCTACTCAGTTTTCAAGACTTTGGGTATTCGGCCACCAAGGCCAACTTCCATGAGATTGCAAATGGCGGATAGATCAATGAAGCGACCATTAGGTATAGTTGATGATGTGTTTGTCCGGGTGGACAAATTTATCTTGCCAGCTGATTTTGTGATCTTGGATTGTGAGGTCGACTATGAAGTCCCGATCATTCTGGGGAGACCTTTCCTTGCTACGGGGAAGGCTCTAGTTGATGTGGAAGCATGGGAACTCACTTTCAGGGTGGGTGATGAAAAGGTAGTATTCCATGTGTGCAAGTCAATGAAGCAGCCCAATTGTACCGAAGTGTTCTCATTTGTGGATCTAGTCACGGCTGTGATAATTGATGATACAAGTGCTATGATTAATATGGAGGACCCATTGGGGGCCGTGTTGTTAAATCTTGATGTCAATGATAATGCAGGCCGAGTGGAGTGCGTGAATACTTTACATGGAATGGGCTCTTATTCTTATGAGCCTAGGAAACTTTCTTTGGATCTTGAAAATAGAAAGACGCCTCCAACAAAGCCTTCAATTGAGGAACCCCCGCTGTTGGAGTTGAAGCCATTACCTCCACACCTCAAGTATGAATTCTTGGGCTCTAATTCAACTTTACCAGTTATTCTTTCCTCTTGTCTTACTAACATGCAAGTAGATGCCACATTGGCGGTGCTCAAAAAGCAGAAAAAGGCAATTGGATGGGCTCTAACTGACACTCGGGGAATAAGCCCCGCATTCTGTATACACAAGATTATTCTGGAAGATGATGCAAAACCCTCCTGGGAACATCAAAGGAGGTTGAACGAGGCAATGCAATAAGTTGTGAAAAAAGAGGTGATCAAGTGGTTAGATGCCGGCGTGGTGTATCCTATCTCTGACAGCTCATGGACTTCTCCGGTGCAATGTGTGCCGAAGAAGGGTGGTATGACCGTGGTGACCAATGCTAATAATGAACTTATTCCAACCCGGACAGTGACCGGATGGAGGGTGTGCATGGACTACTGCAAGCTGAACAAGGTGACCCGCAAGGATCATTTCCCATTACCTTTCCTATACCAGATGCTTGATCGTCTTGCTGGTTGTGCCTTCTATTGTTCTTGGATGGTTATTCAGGGTACAATCAAATTTTGATAGCTCCCGAGGATCAGGAGAAGACAACCTTTACTTGTCCATATGGCACATGTGCTTTCTCTCGGATGCCTTTTGGGTTGTGCAATGCACCGGCAACATTCCAATGGTGTATGATGACCATTTTTACCGATATGGTGGAAGACATTTTGGAGGTGTTCATGGACGACTTCAGTGTTTGTGGGTGATTCATTCGATGAGTGTTTGAACAATTTGGATAGAGTGTTGGCCCGGTGTGAAGACACCAATCTTGTGCTAAATTGGGAAAAATGCCACTTCATGGTTGAAGAGGGCATAGTTTTGGGTCATAAAATTTCAAAGAATGGTATTGAGGTTGACAAAGCCAAAATTGAGGTGATTTCAAGACTTCCTCCCCCCACTTCTGTCAAAGGGGTTAGAAGTTTTCTTGGGCGTGCGGGGTTCTACCGGCAATTTATCAAGGACTTTTCGAAGGTAGTGAATCCTCTATGCAAGTTGCTAGAAAAGGATACAATGTTCGTGTTTGATGAGAGATGTATGCAAGCCTTTGAACTTCTCAAGAATAAGTTGACCACCACCCCGATCATTACCGCACCCAATTGGAGCTTGCCTTTCGAGCTCATGTGCGACGCGAGTGATGTTGCGGTTGGGGCAGTTTTGGGTCAAAGAGTGAACAAAATATTTCATCCAGTGTACTATGTGAGCAAGACTATGAACGAGGCTCAAAGGAACTACACGGTGACTGAGAAGGAATTGTTGGCTATTGTGTTCGCCATGGAAAAATTTCGGCGATATCTTATGGGAGCCAAAGTCATAGTGCACACCGATCATGCAGCTCTTAGATATTTGATGACAAAGAAAGACTCCAAAGCTAGACTGATGCGATGGGTCTTATTACTTCAAGAGTTTGATTTGGAGATAGTGGACCAGAAAGGTAGTGAAAACCAAGTGGCGGATCATTTGTCCCGCTTGGAGGATGGAAGGTCGTGTGATGGACTAGAGATCAATGATACATTCCCCGATGAGCAACTATTTTCTGTGTCGATGAGTGATATGCCATGGCTTACGGACATTGCTAATTTCCTTGTGACTGGCATCATCCCGTGTGAGCTCTCTTCTAACCAAAGGAAGAAGCTCAAATGGGATAGTCTGAACTTCTATTGGGACGAGCCATACTTGTTCAGGATTTGCACCGACGGAGTGATCCGGAGGTGTGTACCTGAGGAGGAGCAATTTAGCATCCTAGAGGCTTGTCATTCCTCCCCCTATGGTGGCCATCATGGAGGGGCGAGGACAACTTCGAAAGTTCTGAGTTGTGGTTTTTATTGGCCAACCTTGTTCAGAGATGCAAGCGATCTAGTAAAAAGGTGTGATCAATGTCAACGAGCGGGCGGGATTTCCAAGAAAGATGAGATGCCTCTAAACACAATTCTTGAAGTTGATATCTTTGATGTATGGGGTATCGATTTTATGGGCCCTTTTGTAAGCTCGTGCTGAAACACTTACATTCTTGTAGCGGTTGATTATGTCTCAAAATGGGTTGAGGCCGTGGCCTTGCCCAACAATGAAGCTAGAAGTGTGGTGGCATTTCTGAAGAAGAGCATTTTCACAAGGTTTGGTACGCCTCGGGCAATTATTAGTGATGGATGATCGCATTTTTGTAATAGAGCTTTTGATGCCTTGCTTTCCAAGTATGGTGTCAACCACAAAGTGTCTACGCCTTATCGTCCTCAAGCAAGTGGCCAGGTTGAAGTGTCCAACAGGGAGATCAAGAGCATTTTGTCCAAAACCGTCAATGCCAATAGGACCGATTGGTCTAAAAAGTTAGATGATGCTCTATGGGCTTACCGAACTGCTTACAAGACTCCAATTGGTATGTC